>NW_015388823.1:78858-83417 GCF_001527695.2 Protobothrops mucrosquamatus
GGAGAAGGTGAGTATTTCTGGAACCTTGTATCTGACATCAGCTTCCTGATTCTGGGCCTATAAAGAGGAAATGTTGACTATCATTAGAAACCCTTTACAGGACAATAGCTGCTTGACTTTGGGACAATAACCAAGAACAGATGAGTATTTCTGGAACCTTCTACAAGACAGCAGCTTCCTGATTTTGGGAGAATAACCAGGAGAAGGAGAGTCTTTGTGGAGCCTTGTATAGGACAGCCAGCTTCCTGATTCTGGGCCTATAATGAGGAAAAGGTGAGTATTTCTGGAACCTTCTATAGGACAGCAGATGCATGAATTTGGGACAATAACCAGGAGAAGGTATTTCTGGAACCTTGTATAGGACAGCCAGTTTCCTGATTTAGAGCCAATAACCAGGAAAAGGTGAGTATTTCTTGAACTTTGTATTGGACATCAGCTTTCTGATTTTGGGAGAATAACTTGGAGAAGGTAATTATTTCGGAACCTTCTATAGAAGAACAGCTTCCTGAGTTTGTGAAAATAACCAAGAGAAGGTAAGTATTTTTGGGCCCTTGTATAGGACAGCAGCTTTCTGATTTTGGGACATTAACCATGAGAAGGTGAATGTTTTTGGAATCTCCTATAAGCAGCTTCCTTATTTTAGGGAAATAACCAGGAGAAGGTGAGTATTTGTGGACCCTTTTATAGGACAGAAGCTTCTTAATTTTGGAATAATAACCAGGAAATTGAGAGGATTTGTAGAACTTTGTATCGGACATCAGGTTCCTTATTTTGGGACAATAACCAGGAGAAGGTGAGCATTTTTGTTCTCTTTTATATGACAGGAGCTTTCTCATTTTCGGACTGTAACCAAGAGAAAGTATTTGTAGATCCTTGTAGACAATAGCCAGGTTTCTCATTTTGGGAGAATAATTAGGAGAAAGTGAGTATTTGTGGATCGTTCTATAGGAAATCAACTTCCTGATTTTGGGAGACTAACAGAAGAAATTGAGTATTTGTGGACCTTAATATAGGACAGCAACTCCTTGATTTTGGGACAGTAACCAAGAGAAGGTGAGTATTTTTGGACCCTTGCATAGGACAGCAGCTTTCTGATTTTGGGACATTAACCATGAGAAGGTGAATGTTTTTGGAACCCCCTATAAGACAGCAGCTTCCTGATTTTGGAACATTAATCAGGAGAGGATGTGTGTTTCTGGACCCTTATACTGGACATCAGGTTCCAGATTTTGGGAGAATAACAAGGAGGAGGTGAGTATTTCTGGACCCTTTTATAGGACAGAAGCTTCTTAATTTTGGAAAAATAACCAGGTGATTATTTTGAAGGAGAGTATTTGTGCAACTTTTTATTGGACATCAGCTTCTTGATTTTGGGAGAATAACCACGAATAGGTGAGTATTTCTGGAATCTTGAATGCGACATCAGCTTCCTGATTTTGGAACAATAACCAGGAGAAGGTGAGTATTGTTGAACCTTCTATAAGACAGCAACTTCCTCATTTTGGAGAAGGTCAGTATTTGTGGACCCTTGTATAGGACAGAAGCTTTTTAATTTTGGGAACCAGGAGATTGAGAGTATTTGTGGAACTTTGTATCGGACATTAGGTTCCTGATTTTGGGACAATAACCAGGAGAAAGTATTTGTCGATCCTTGTATAGGACAGCCAGGTTTCTCATTTTGGCAGAATAATTAGGAATAATTATTTATGGACCTTTCTATAGGACAGCAACGTCTTGATTTTGGGACAATAACCAAGAGGAGGTGAGTATTTTTGGATCCTTGTATTTGACATACAGCTTCATCATTTTCAGAGAATAACCAGGAGAAGTTGAGTATTTCTGGACCTTTGTATAGGACATCAACTTCCTGAGTTTGGGACATTAATCAGGAGAAGATGAGTGTTTCTTATATTGGAAATCAGGTTCCAGATTTTGGGAAAATAACAAGGAGGAGTTGAGTATTTGTGGACCCTTTTATAGGACAGCAGCTTTCTGATTTTGGGACATTAATCAGGAGAAGATGAGTGTTTCTGGACCCTTATATTGGACATCAGGTTCCAGATTTTGGGAGAATAACAAGGAGGGGGTGAGTATTTCTGGACCCTTTTATAGGACAGAAACTTCTTAATTTTGGAAAAATAACCAGGTAAAGGAGAGTATTTGTTCAACTTTGTATCGGACACCAGCTTCTTGATTTTGGGAGAATCACCACGAATAGTTGAGTATTTCTGGAACCTTGAATGCGACATCAGCTTCCTGATTTTGTGAAAATAACCAGGAGAAGGTGAGTATTTTATAGGCCAGAAGCTTCTTAATTTTGGAATAATAACCAGGAGATTGAGAGTATTTGTGGAACTTTGTATCGGACATCAGGTTCCTTATTTTGGGACAATAACCAGGAGAAGGTGAGCATTTTTGTTCTCTTTTATAGGACAAGAGCTTTTTGATTTTGGGACTATAACCAAGAGAAAGTATTTGTAGATCCTTGTAGACGACAGCCAGGTTTCTCATTTTGGGAGAATAATTAGGAGAAGGTGAGTATTTGTGGATCGTTCTATAGGACATCAAATTCCTGATTTTGGGAGACTAACAGGAGAAATTGAGTATAGGACAGCAACTCCTTGATTTTGGGACAATAACCAGGAGAAGGTGAGTATTTTTGCACCCTTGCATAGGACAGCAGCTTTCTGATTTTGGGACATTAACCATGAGAAGGTGAATGTTTTTGGAACCTCCTATAAGACAGCAGCTTTCTGATTTTGGGACATTAATCAGGAGAGGATGAGTGTTTCTGGACCCTTATATTGGACATCAGGTTCCAGATTTTGGGAGAATAACCAGGAGAAGGTGAGTATATGTGGACCGTTCTATAGGACATCAAATTCCTGATTTTGGGAGACTAACAGGAGAAAGTGAATATTTGTGGACCTTAATATAGGACAGCAACTCCTTGATTTGGGGACAATAACCAAGAGCAGGTGAGTATTTCTGGACACTTTTATAGGACAGAAGCTTCTTAATTTTGGAACAATAACCAGGAGAACGAGAGTATTTGTGCAACTTTGTATTGGACATCAGCTTCTTGATTTTGGGAGAATAACCACGAATAGGTGAGTATTTGTGGACCCTTCTATATTACAGCAGCTTCCTAATTTTGGGACATTAATCAGGAGAGGATGAGTGTTTCTGGACCCTTATACTGGACATCAGGTTCCAGATTTTGGGAGAATAACAAGGAGGAGGTGAGTATTTCTGGACCCTTTTATAGGACAGAAGCTTCTTAATTTTGGAAAAATAACCAGGTGATTATTTTGAAGGAGAGTATTTGTGCAACTTTGTATTGGACATCAGCTTCTTGATTTTGGGAGAATAACCACGAATAGGTGAGTATTTCGGGAATCTTGAATGCGACATCAGCTTCCTGATTTTGGAACAATAACCAGGAGAAGATGAATATTTGTGGACCCTCATATAGGACAGCAGCTTTCTGGTTTTGGGAGAATAATTAGGAAAAGTTGAATATTTTTGGACCCTTTTATAGGACAGCAGATTCCTGATTTTTGGAAATTCACCAGGAGAACGTATTTTTTTCCCTTACTATAGGACATCAACTTCCTGATTTTGGGACAATAAAGTATTTGGGATAGAAAGTATTTGTAGATCCTTGTGCAGGACAGCCAGATTTCTCATTTTGGCAGAATAATTAGGAATAATTATTTGTGGACCTTTCTATAGGACAGCAACGTCTTGATTTTGGGACAATAACCAAGAGGAGGTGAGTACTTTTGGATCCTTGTATCTGACATACAGCTTCATCATTTTCAGAGAATAACCAGGAGAAGTTGAGTATTTCTGGACCTTTGTATAGGACATCAACTTCCTGAGTTTGGGACATTAATCAGGAGAAGATGAGTGTTTCTGGACCCTTATATTGGACATCAGGTTCCAGATTTTGGGAGAATAACCAGGAGAAGGTGAGTATTTCTGGACCCTTTTATAGGACAGAAGCTTCTTAAGTTTGGAAAAATAACCAGGTGATTATTTTGAAGGAGAATATTTGTGCAACTTTGTATTGGACATGATTTTGGGAGAATAACCACGAATAGGTGAGTATTTCTGGAACCTTGAATGCGACATCAGCCTCCTGATTTTGGAACAATAACCAGGAGAAGGTGAGTATTTTTGAACCTTCTATAAGACAGCAGCTTTCTGATTTTGGGACTATAACCAAGAGAAGGTATTTGTAGATCCTTGTAGACCACAGCCAGGTTTCTCATTTTGGGAGACTAACAGGAGAAATTGAGTATTTGTGGACCTTAATATAAGACAGCAGCTTCCTTCTTTTGGGAAAATAACCAGGAGAAGGTGAGTATTAATGGACCCTTGTATACGACATCAACTTCCTGATTTTGGGACAATAACCAGGAGAAAGTATTTGTCGATCCTTGTATAGGACAGCTAGGTTTCTCATTTTGGCAGAATAATTAGGAATAATTATTTGTGGACCTTTCTATAGGACAGCAACGTCTTGATTTTGGGACAATAACCAAGAGGAGGTG
>NW_015388823.1:88207-91032 GCF_001527695.2 Protobothrops mucrosquamatus
CAGGAGAAGGTGAGTATCTTTGTAACCTCCTATAGGATAGCCAGCTTCCTTATTTTAGGAGAATAACCAGGAATAGGTAAGTATTTTTGGAACGTTCTATAGGACAGCCAGCTTCCTGATTTTGTGAAAATAGCCAGGAGAAGGTGAGTATTTGTGGACCCTTTTATAGGACAGAAGCTTCTTAATTTTGGAATAATAACCAGGAGATTGAGAGTATTTGTGGAACTTTGTATCGGACATCGGGTTCCTTATTTTGGGACAATAACCAGGAGAAGGTGAGCATTTTTGTTCTCTTTTATAGGACAGGAGCTTTCTGATTTTGGGACTATAACCAAGAGAAAGTATTTGTAGATCCTTGTAGACCACAGCCAGGTTTCTCATTTTGGGAGAATAATTAGGAGAACGTGAAAATTTTTGGACTGTTCTATAAGACAGCAGCTTCCTTATTTTGGGACAATATCCAGGAGAAGTTGAGTATTTGTGGACCCTTGTATAGGACAGCAACCTCTTGATTTTGGGACATTAACCAGGAGAAGGTGAGCATTTTTGTTCCCTTCTATAGGACAGCAGCTTTCTGATTTTGGGACATTAATCAGGAGAAGATGAGTGTTTCTTATATTGGATATCAGGTTCCAGATTTTGGGAAATTCACCAGGAGAATGTGAGTATTTTTTCCTCTTACTATAGGAGATCAACTTCCTGATTTTTGACAATAACCAGGAGAAGGTGAGCATTTCTGGACCATTCTATAGGACAGCAACTTTCTGATTTTGGGACATTAACCAGGAGAAAGTATTTGTGGATCCTTGTACAGGAAAGCCAGCTTTCTGATTTTGGGAGAATAATTAGGAGAAGGTGAATATTTTTGGACCCTTGTATAGCCAGGTGAAGGTTTTTCTGGAACCTTGTATAGGACCAGCCATCTTCCTGATTTTGCAACCATAACCAGGAAAAGGTGAGTATTTGTAAACTCTTGTTTAGAAGAGCAGCTTCCTGATTTTGGGAGAAAAACCAGGAGAAGGAGAGTATTTGTGGATCCTTGTATACGACAGAAGATTCCTGATTTTGGGAGAAAAACCAGGAGAAGGAGAGTATTTGTGGATCCTTGTATACGACAGAAGATTCCTGATTTTGGGAGAAAAACCAGGAGAAGGTGAGTATTTCTGGACTATTCTATAGGACAGCAACTTCTTAATTTTGGCACAATAACCAAGATAAGATAAGTATTTGTAGACATCTTTATAGGAAAGCAGCTTCTTGATTTTGTGACAATAACCAGGAGAAGGTGAGTATTTGTGGACCCTTGTATAGGACAGCAGGTTCCTGATTTTGGGAAATTCACCAGGAGAAGGTACTTTTGGAATCTTCTATAGGACAGCCAGCTTCCTGATTTTGGGAGAATAACCAGGAATAGGTGAGTATTTCTGGACCAGTCTATAGGACAGCAACTTCTTAATTTTGGCACAATAATCAAGAGAAGATAAGTATTTGTGGACATTTTTATTGGAAAGCAGCTTCCTGATTTTGGGAGACTAACCAGGAGAAGGTGACTATTTCTAGACCCTTGTATCGGACATCGGCTTCCTGATTTTGGGAAATTCAACAGGAGAAGGTGAGTATTTGTTGACCATTTTCTAGGACAAAGCTTCCTGATTTTGGGACATTTAACCAAGAGAAAGTGAGCATTTTTGGAACCTACAAGACAGCAGCTTCCTGATTTTGAGATATTACCCAGGAGAAGGTGAGTATTTGTGGACCCTTCTATAGCACAGCAGCTTCCTGATTTTGGGAAATTCAACGGGAGAAGGTGAGTGTTTTCCCCCCCTTCTATCGGACATCAACTTCCTGATTTTGGCACAATAACCAGGAGAAGGTGAGTATTTTTGAACCTTTTATAAGACAGCATCTTATTGGTTTTGGGAGAATAATTAGGAGAAGGTGAATATTTTTGGACCCTTGTATAGGACAGCAGATTCCTGATTTTGGGAAATTCACCAGGAGAACGTGAGTATTTTTTTCCCCTTACTGTAGGATATCATCTTCCTGATTTTGGGACAATAACCAGGACAACGTGAGTATTTCTGGACCCCTGTATAGGACAGAAGCTTCCTAATTTTGGAATAATAACCAGGAGATTGAGAGTATTTGTGGAACTTTTTATCGTTCATCAGGTTCCTGATTTTGGGACAATAACGAGAAGGTGAGCATTTTTGTTCCCTTCTATAGGACAGGAGCGTCCTGATTTTGGGCCATTAACCAGGAGAAAGTATTTGTAGATCCTTGTACAGGACAGCCAGGTTTCTCATTTTGGGAGAATAATTAGGAATAATTATTTGTGGACTTTTCTATAGGACAGCAGCTTTCTGATTTTGGGAGAATAACAATGAGGAGGTGAGTATTTCTGGACCCTTTTAAAGGACAGAAGCTTTTTGATTTTGGGACAGTAACCATGAGAAGGTGAATGTTTTTGGAACCTCCTATAAGAGAGCAGCTTCCTTATTTTGGGAAAATAACCAGGAGATGTTGAGTATTTTTGTTCCCTTGCATAGGACAGCAGCTTCCTCATTTTTTTGGACATTAATCAGGAGAAGATGAGTGTTTCTGGACCGTTGTATAGGACATCAGGTTCCAGATTTTGGGAGAATAACCAGGAGAAGGTGAGTATTTGTGGACCCTTTTATAGGACAGAAGCTTCTTAATTTTGGAAAAATAGCCAGGTGAAGGAGAGTATTGATGCAACTCTGTATTGGACATCAGCTTCTTGATTTTGGGAGAATAACCTGAATAGGTGAGTATTTGCAGATTCCTCATTTTGGGACATTAAC
>NW_015388823.1:94030-105491 GCF_001527695.2 Protobothrops mucrosquamatus
GCAACCACACTCTCAACAACCTTCGCCGCAAAGCGAAGGTTGGAGACTGGACGATAGTTGGCCAACTCATCTGGGTCCAGGGAAGGCTTCTTGAGGAGGGGCCTCACAACGGCCTCCTTGAGGGCCGCAGGAAATGCACCCTCCTGCAAAGAAGCGTTAACAATTCCCTGGAGCCAGGCTCGTGTACCCTCCCGAGCTGTGGACCTTAATATAGGACAGCAACTCCTTGATTTTGTGAAAATAACCAAGAGAAGGTGAGTATTTCTGGACACTTTTATAGGACAGAAGCTTCTTAATTTTGGAACAATAACCAGGAGAAGGAGAATATTTGTGCAACTTTGTATTGGACAACAGCTTCTTGATTTTGGGAGAATCACCACGAATAGGTGAGTATTTGTGTACCCTTCTATATTACAGCAGCTTCCTGATTTTGGGACAATAACCAGGAGAAGTTGAGTATTTGTGCACCCTTCTATAGGACAACAGCTTCCTGATTTTGGGACATTAATCAGGAGAGGATGAGTGTTTCTGGACCCTTATATTGGACATCAGGTTCCAGATTTTGGGAGAATAACAAGGAGTATTTCTGGACCCTTTTATAGGACAGAAGCTTCTTAATTTTGGAAAAATAACCAGGTGATTATTTTGAAGGAGAGTATTTGTGCAACTTTGTATTGGACATCAGCTTCTTGATTTTGGGAGAATAACCACGAATAGGTGAGTATTTCGGGAATCTTGAATGCGACATCAGCTTCCTGATTTTGGAACAATAACCAGGAGAAGATGAATATTTGTGGACCCTCATATAGGACAGCAGCTTTCTGGTTTTGGGAGAATAATTAGGAAAAGTTGAATATTTTGGGACCCTTTTATAGGAAAGCAGATTCCTGATTTTTGGAAATTCACCAGGAGAACGTATTTGTTTCCGAATGATATCCTGTAGTTGAAGGACTAAAACCCTGTTATTTCATAAACCCTATCTTTCATAAACATCTAGGAACATGTCCTGTCGGTCCAAAGAGTAAAACCCTCTTATTAATCCTTATTAATAAACACCTGGAAAGATATCCTGTCGTTCTTCTTGATTTTGGGACAGTAACCAAGAGAAGGTGAGTATTTTTGGACCTTTGCATAGGACAGCAGCTTTTTGATTTTGGGACATTAACCATGAGAAGGTGAATGTTTTTGGAACCCCCTATAAGACAGCAGCTTCCTGACTTTGTGAAAATAACCAGGAGAAGGTGAGTATATGTGGACCCTTTTATAGGACAGAAGCTTCCTAATTTTGTAATAATAACCAGGAGATTAAGAGTATTTGTGGAACTTTTTATCGGACATCAGGTTCCTGATTCTGGGACAATAACGAGAAGGTGAGCATTTTTGTTCCCTTCTATAGGATAGGAGCTTCCTGATTTTGGGACAATAACCAGGAGAAAGTATTTGTAGATCCTTGTACAAGACAGCAAGGTTTCTCATTTTGGAAGAATAATTAGGACAAAGTGAGTATTTGTGGACCTTTCTATAGAACAGCAACTTCTTGATTTTGGGACATTAACCAGGAGAAGGTGAGCATTTTTGGAACCTATAAGACAGCAGCTTCCTGATTTTGGTAGAATAACCAGGTAGAATAACCAGGCCGGCTGAGTGACTTTGGTCCGACAGCCAGGAGATGGTGAGTTCTAGTCCTCCAATAGGCACAGAAACCTTCCTTCCTTCCTTCCTTCCTTCCTCCCTCCCTCCCTCCCTTCTTTCCTTCCTTCCTTCCTCCCTCCCTCCCTTCTTTCCTTCTTTCCTTCCTTCCTTCCTTCCTCCCTCCCTCCCTCCCTCTTTCAGAAGGCCATCTCAGTGATCTTAGGCCAATCCTTCTTTCCCAGCCTTAGGAAGGAGGAAGAGGAAGCCACTCCTAAAAATTCTTGCCAAGAAAAGCATTAAGACTTGTTCAGACAGAGAATTGGACCCGACGGAACGGATGAGAAAAAGAGCAACGGATGAGGAAGACCCTCCTCGGCGCATCACGTCCTGGCTAAGACCACCGTGAAGCTGGGCAGAGGCCCCATCGGCCCCCACGCAGACCGAGGTCGCTGTCAGATCCGCCACCTTCAGCTTGGCGCCTCACTGGCATTCTGCCATCAATCGGGGAAAGGGAGGGGGGAACACATGGGCAATAAAGCTGAATACCTTTGTGATGGGAAATTGGGAGGGGGGTGACGGCTGAGGAAGCACCAAGCGGTTTGGAATCTGGTCCGTGCCGGCATCTTCAAGGCCACGTACCCTGGGAATGGAATTTCACCAGCCCAAACACCTCAGCACTTCCCAAAACATCTAGGTGGTGCCGGATCGGCTGCCCACGAGTGGGCCTCGGGGGGAGGGCTGGGGGAACGGGGGATTCGTTCTGTATTGATGCACCGGAAACTCCAGATTCCGCCCGACTCTCTGCAACCAGCCTCTCTCAGTAAAAGTGCCTTTTCACTTCAACCCGGTGGAGTCGAGGGTTTCTCCTTCCTCAGAGATCAGGCTGGGGCAGGTCTGACAGTCCCCCGTTGCGTGATCCGAAGCCAGCGACCGAAGTGGGACCCGGCCGTTTCACCGGGCGGTTGCTGAAGGAGCCACAACCACTTGATGCTCTGCCAGGTCAACCAACAACCCATGCATCTAAACTGGAGCAATGTGGGCGTGCTGGCTGGGAATGCTGGGAGTTGAAGTCCCCACATCTCAAAGTTTTCAAGTTGGAGAAGCACCGATTTAGAGGCTTCCCCATTCCAGATGGCTGTGGACAGCTGACTTTGCCCAAGAGAAGCATCAAAATAAAAAAGAAAGAAATGGACCGTGAGCATCCAGGAGACCCACTGAACATAGGGCAACCCGTGAGGGCATCTCCACCACCCTGCCCCGATGCCTGGCATCGCACCCAGCTTTGCAGTAACCTGACTGACTGGTGCACAGAAGAACTCTACCTGGACTCGTCTCGATTCGACTCCTAATTTGTTCCTAATAAATCATGAGACCCAGTGATTCCTGAGCCCCCTTCATTTGGGCTGCCAGCCGCCCCACTGGGCCACTTCGTAGTTTCGCAGTGCCCCCCTTCTCTAGCTGAGCTTCCTCTTGCGTCCTCTGCCCCAGCTTCTCAGAGCCCCCCTTCTTCAGATTCGGGGGGGGGGTCCCTCTCCTTCCCTGCCTTGGCCCCCAGAGTGCCCTGCAATTGCACACCTCTCTCAGGAAGTGTGCCAGTTTGTGCTCCATGCAGGCCTGCTGGTGGGCATATGGCTGGAGGGCGGGTTTTTTGCCCAGTGGGCTGGATCCGAACTCGGGCTGGGCTGGGACGACGACCTGAGACTGGTAGCCACACGACTGGTCCCCATCTTCTTCTGGACAGGACGTTCGGACCTGCCCCAGTGAAGGGGAACGAGGGGAGACCTAAATTAATTAACAACCAGTTGTAATTAATTGAGTCCCAGTGGACAATCACTTCAGTGTGAGCTAACAGTGTGCAGCAATAGACAAAAAAGCCAATAGAGGGATAGAAACAAGGGTATATGAAATTCTAATAATTTCTCAATTAATGACCACATAGTTTCTTAATTAATGACCAGTCTTAATTGCTTCATTAATTAACCAATGACCAATTGTAGTTACATCACTAATTTATTACCACCCATAATTATCCCTCATTAATTAATGGCCAGTTGGAGTTTATTCATTGATTAGTGACTATTCGTCATTTTTATTAATTAACAGAGTTTCTTCAGTAATGACCAGATCAGTCATAGTTTCTTCACTAATTTGTGACCAGTCATAATTACTTCTTTAGTTAATCAATGACCAGTTGTATTTACTTAATTAATGACCATTCCTAGCTTCTTTATTAATTGATGCCCACTTGTAATTTCTTAATTCTATTCCTGATCTATGGTACGTCCATCCTGCCTGTTTTTTGATGAACGGACCCCAAACTGCCACAAAAGGGGTTTGAGCCACGTTAGAAGCCCCCAAACAATTCTGCCCCTCCCAGCTCACATGAATCATTTATTAATTAAATTGTAATGGTGTCCATCTCATTGATGCAGCGTTTCTGGGCGGCTTACCATAGAATAAAAAAGAAGATAGAAAGGCAGCGAAATGGAGCCGCTTAAAGAAAAGGCCATTTATTTCAGCCTGTTGCATGGAGGCTGCGGCTACGTCTTTCCCTGACTTGGCTAAGTGGGTCACGCAAACCCAACCATTGGGGGACTCTTTGTCATCTCACGGAATCGCAGAATCCCAGAGCTGGAAGGGACTTTGGAGGTCTTTTAGTCCAAGGCTTTTCAACCTTTTCACCCATTGTACCACTTTTAGAACATGGCAACATCCGAGGACCACCAGTCGCCTAGCAAGGTGTCAAAAACTTGATGACCAAAAAAAAAGGGAAAAAAGTGATGAAGTACAGGTAGTCCTTGACTTACAATGGTTCGCTTAATGACTGTTCGAAGTTACAATGGCACTGGAAAAAGTGCCCCCCAAGTTACAGCCGAGCAAGACACCTGCCTGCCCGCCCGGCCGCGCTCTTCCTCCTGTCCGAGGTTTTCACTGTTGTGAGCATTTCTGTTGAGGATTGGCAGCGGAGGGGGTGGGGGGTGTTTGGTTTTTATTCCCCCCGTCTGCTGGGTGGTTGCAGCAGGTTTTGGTCACTTCACATGACCCTGGGACACTGTGACCGTCATAAATATGAATCAGTTGCCAAGCATCTGAATGTAAATCACAAGACCCTGGAGAGGCTGCAACATTCCAGCTGATCGGCGCTTCTTCAGGGCTCAGCAGAAGCACCAGGATCAGTGCTGAGCTCCAGCTGGAGCCTGGCGCTGATCCTGGCGCTTCCGCTGAGCCCTGACAGCCCCAAAGAAGCGCTGATCAGCTAGAAAGCGGCACTGATCCTGGCGCTTCCGCTGAGCCCTGACAGCCCTGCAGCTCCAGCCGTCTCTCGCTCGGGCTTGTGCGGTGCTGCTACCGGTTCAGCTCTTTCCCCTCCCCCGCTACTTTTCTAGGATGGTGGTGTACCACCTGCCAGGTGCCAATGTACCCCAGATGGTACCTGTACCACTGGTTGAAAAGCCCTGTTCTAGTCTAACCCCCTGCCCAAGACAAATTGTTGTCCAGGAAACCTCCATTGTTGGAGCCAACTCCAGATAAAAGGCAGATCAATCTCTCTCATCTGTCTGTCTAATTTATCTATCATATATATCTATCATTTATCTATCATCTATCATTTATCATCTATCATCCATCTATCTCTATCTATCTATCTATCTATCATCTATCTATCTATCTATCATCTATATCTATCTATCTAGTTATCTATATATATCTATAGCTATCTCATCTATCTATCATCATCTATCTATATCTATCATTTATCATCTCTCTCTCTCTCTCTCTCTCTCTCTCTATATATATATATATATATATATATATTTATCTAGTTATCTATATCTATCTCTAGCTATCTCATCTATCTATCTATCTATCTATCTATCTATCTATCTATCTATCTATCTATCTAATCAGTCTATTTCTACCTACCCACCTACCTACCTAATCTCTATCATCTTATACAGAATCACAGGGTTCAAAGGGACCTTGGAGGTCTTCAACCCCAACTCAAGCAAGAAACTTTATACCATTCCAGACAAAGTCTGTCCAATCTCTTACAAATTACACCGGCATTAAAAAAGTGACTAATGATCCCTTTTCACATTTATGACGGTTGCAGCATCGATAGGGTCAGACGATCAAAATTTGGCAACTGACTTATATTTATGACAGTTGTAATGCCCAGGTAGAGTAGACGTGGCGGAGGAAGGGGGACCACACCGAAAGGCTGATCTCATGTGGCTCTCTGCTGGCTATTCCCAGTGCAAGACTCTTGCCAACCCAGGTTGGGTTTTGACGCTCAAATCTCAGTTTCTCAGTCGCTGTCTATGTTACCAGGCTGTTTATTTCAAAACCCATTTTTTCTACCCGTGGCACTGTAATGGCATGTGTGAAGTAAGTAAAAATAAATGAGTGTAAAACTGACTGTGTTTTCTTACTTACAACCATTCTTTTAGTGACCATTCAATGTTACAACAGAACTGAAAAAGGTGACTTATTACTTATCACTTTAAAAAAAAACAACTTACAAGCTTACATCCCTGTGGTCACATGATCAAAATTCACATGCTTCGCAACTGGTTTATATTTATGACGGTTTTTGCAGTGTCCCGGGTTCAGGTGATCCCCTTTTGCAATAAGCAAAGCCAGATTTGCTTAACAACTATGCTGCTAACTTTACAATAGCAGTGATTCACTTAACAACTGTGGCAACAAATGTCGTAAAATGGGGCAAAGCTCACTTAACAAGCATCTCAAATTTTGCATTCCATTGTGGTCGTAACGCGAGGACTACCTGTATTTTAAACCTCTGCAGACTCCAGTTGGCATGCAAAAAGAATACTGTAAACACAAGAGGAGAAGGGAAGTTCCATAGCGGGGCTCCATCTCTTTTAGCACCAGAGACGGCAAAACAAACAAACAAACAAACAAACAAAAACGACAAGAATGTGGAAACCTCGGAATGAAGGAAGGAATGAATGGGAAATGGCAAACGCGACCCACCATCGCTGCTTCCCGCCTTCCCGAGGTGCCCCTCTCTCCTCTGAGTAAGTCTACCGGCTGAGATTAAGACCTCGCGAGAACTGAAGGGGCGCTAGTAGCGCCCGCGGGACTCGCTCGCGCGGGGCAGCTGCCCGGGCTGCGGAGCTCTCGCGAGACTTGGGTCCCAAGCGCTCGCGAGACCCGAGGGCGCGGTCTCGCGGGACTTGGCTGAGGGGGTAGCGGCGGCGGCGGGCAGCCGGAGCGCGATGGCGGCCGAGCGGGGCCGCTGGCGGCAGCAGGACCAGGACGCGCCAGGGCAGCGGCGGCCGAGGCGGCGNAAAAAGTGCCCCCCAAGCCACAGCTGAGCAAGACACCTGCCTGCCCACCCGGCCGCGCTCTTCCTCCTGTCCGAGGTTTTCATTGTTGTGAGCATTTCTGTTGGGGATTGGCAGAGGGGGTGGGGTGGGGGGGTGTTTGGTTTTTATTCCCCCCCCTCCGTCTGCTGGGTGGTTGCAGAAGGTTTTGGTCACTTCACATGACCCTGGAACACTGTGACCGTCATAAATATGAATCAGTTGCCAAGCATCTGAATGTAAATCACAAGACCCTGGAGAGGCTGCAACATTCCAGCTGATTGGCGCTTCTTCTGGGCTCAGCGGAAGCACCAGGATCAGTGCCGAGCTCCAGCTGGAGCCTGGCACTGATCCTGGCGCTTCCGCTGAGCCCTGACATCCCTGTAGCTCCAGCCGTCTCTCGCTCAGGCTTGTGCGGTGCTGCCACCGGTTCAGCTCATTCCCCTCCCCCGCTACTTTTCTAGGATGGTCGCGTACCACCTGCCAGATGCCAATGTACCACAGGTGGTACCCATACCACTGGTTGAAAAGCCCTGTAGTCTAACCCCCTGCCCAAGACAAATTGTTGTCCAGGAAACCTCCATTGTTGGAGCCAACTCCAGATAAAAGGCAGATCAATCTCTCTCATCTATCTGTCTGTCTAATTTATCTATCATATATATCTATCATTTATCTATCATCTATCATCTATCATCCATCTATCCCTATCTATCTATCTATCTATCTATCTATCTATCTATCTATCTATCTATCTATCTATCATCTATATATATCTATCTAGTTATCTAGCTATCTCATCTATCTATCTATCTATCTATCTATCATCTATATATATCTATCTAGTTATCTATATATATCTATAGCTATCTCATCTATCTATCATCATCTATCTATCATTTATCATCTATCTATCTATCTAGTTATCTGTATCTATATCTATCTCATCTATCTATCTATCATCTATCTATATCTATCTAGTTATGTAGTTATCTATCTATCTATCTATCTATCTATCTATCTATCTATCTATCTATCTATCTATCTATCTATCTATCTATCTAATCAATCTATTTCTACCTACCTAATCTCTAATCTCTATCATCTTATACAGAATCATAGGGTTCAAAGGGACCTTGGAGGTCTTCAACCCCAACTCAGGCAAGAAACTTTATACCATTCCAGACAAAGTCTGTCCAATGTCTTACAAATTACACCGGCATGAAAAAAGTGACTAATGATCCCTTTTCACATTTATGACGGTTGCAGCATCGATAGGGTCAGACGATCAAAATTTGGCAACTGACTTATATTTATGACAGTTGTAATGCCCAGGTAGAGTAGACGTGGCGGAGGAAGGGGGACCACACCGAAAGGCTGATCTCATGTGGCTCTCTGCTGGCTATTCCCAGTGCAAGACTCTTGCCAACCCAGGTTGGGTTTTGACGCTCAAATCTCGGTTTCTCAGTCGCTGTCTATATTTCCAGGCTGTTTATTTCAAAACCCATTTTTTCTACCCGTGACATTGTAATGGCATGTGTGAAGTAAGTAAAAATAAATGAGTGTAAAACTGACTGTGTGTTTTCTTATAACCATTCTTTTAGTGACCATTCAACGTTGCAACAGAACTGAAAAAGGTGACTTATTACTTATCACTTTAAAAAAAAAAACTTACAAGCTTACATCCCTGTGGTCACATGATCAAAATTCACATGCTTCGCAACTGGTTTATATTTATGACGGTTTTTGCAGTGTCCCGGGTTCAGGTGATCCCCTTTTGCAATAAGCAAAGCCAGATTTGCTTAACAACTATGCTGCTAACTTTACAATAGCAGTGATTCATTTAACAACTGTCGTAAAATGGGGCAAAGCTCACTTAACAAGCATCTCAAATTTTGCATTCCATTGTGATCGTAACGCGAGGACTACCTGTATTTTAATCAGCTTGCTTTGCAGATCAGAAACACGCCCTTCAAAATCGCATCTTTGGTTTATTCTCCACTACATCTGAATTCTCCTTCCGCTCCAGTTGGCGGCCTCACGGTGGGGAGCAGCTTTCCACAGAAGCCAGGTGAAGGGGGGATGAGAAATACAGGTAATCCTCGACTTACGACCAGGGTTGAGCTCAAAATTTCAGTTGTTAAGTGAAACATTTGTTAAGTGAGTTTTGCCCCCCTCCCCCCATTTTACGACTTTTCTTGCCACATTTGTCAAGTGAATCCCTTCAGTTGTTAAATTAGTAACCTGGTTGTTTAAGTGAATCCGGCTGCCCCGTTGACTTCGCTTGTCGGAAGTTGGCAAAGAGGGATCACGTGACACACACACCCCCCGGGACAGTGCAGAAACCGTCATAAATATGAGTCAGTTGCCAAGCATCTGAATTGTGATCACGTGGCCATGGGGGGGTGATGCTGCAACGGTCGTAAGTGCGAAAAACGGTCCTAAGTCACTTTTTTCAGTGCCGTTGTTAACTTTGAATGGTCACTAAATGAACTGTCGTAAAGTCGAGGACTACCTGTGAAATCAGAAGAATGGGGTTTGCGGAAAAACCTCTGCAGACTCCTGTTTTCCCCCAACCCCCGAAAAAAATTCTGGAAACAGACAATGAAGGAGAAAATTTATTTATTTATTTATTTATGCAGGTAGTCCTTGACTTATGACCACAACTGAGCCCAATATCTATGTTGTTAAGTGAGAAATTTGTTAAATGAGTTTTGTCCCATTTTACCATCTTTCTCGCCACAGTTCTTAAGTGAATCCCTGCAGTTGTTAAGTTAGCAACACGGTTGTTAAGTGAATCTGGCTTCCCCCCCCTTGACTTTGCTTGTCAGGAGGTCGCCAAAGGGGATCACAGGACACAGCAACCGTCATAAATATGAACTGGTGGCCAAGCATCTGAATTTTGATCACGTGACCCTGGGGATGCTGCAACGGTCGTAAGTGTGAAGAACAATAACAATAATAATAAAGTTGGAAGGGACCCTGGAGGTCATCTAGTCCAACCCCCTGCTCAGGCAGGAAACCCTATACCATTTCAGACAAATGGCTGTCCAGTCTCTTCTTAAAAACTTCCAGTGTTGGAGCATTCACCACTTCTGGAGGCAGGTTGTTCCACTGGTTAATTGTTCTAACTGTCAGGAAGTTTCTCCTCAGTTCTAGGTTGCTTCTCTCCTTGATTCGTTTCCACCCGTTGCTTCTCGTCCTGCCTTCAGGCGCTTTGGAGAATAGCTTGACTCCCTCTTCTTTGGGACAGCCCCTGAGATATTGGAACACTGCTATCATGTCTCCCCTCTTCCTTCTCTTCATTAAACGGCCCTAAGTCCCTTTTTAAGATAAGATAAGATAAGATAACCTTTATTGACATTTTTATACCGTGGGCACAACGGCACACATCAAAAATGAAATTTAGTTGCCCGCTCTCAAAGTGAAACACATACATGACACACACCTAAACATACTATGTACAACATATGTATAGACCCACATCCCTACATATACAGTATATAACAAATAAATATTAAATACTGTCCATCTTGAGTATATAACGGAAGGAGGAAGCTTGAGAGTTTGCAAGGTTAATGCTGTATGGAACGAAACTATGGCTGAATCTGGATGCTCTGCTACGGATACCACGGAGCCCCCTCCTCCCAGAAGGGAACAAGGAAAACATGTCATGGAGAGGATGTGTCGTGTCCCAGTCAATCCTGCGGATCCTGCTCAAACAACACTTATATGCCATGTCCTGGATGGAAGGGAGGGAACTGCCAATGATCTTTTCTGCCGTCCTCACCACTCTCTGCACCGCCTTCCTGTCTGAAGCAGGGATGCTTCCAAACCAGACTGTGATGCTGTATGCCAGGATGCTCTCGATCGTCCCTCTGTAGAAAGTGGTCAGGACAGGGGAAGGAAGATGTGCTTTCCTCATGCGGCATTGTAACTTCAGTCACTAAACGAACTGTTGTAAGTCGAGGACCAGCTGTAAGATCAGAAGAATGGGGTTTGCGGAAAAACCTCTGCAGACTCCAGTTGGCATGAAAAAAGAATACTGTAAACACAAAAGGAAGTTCCATAGCGGGGCTCCATCTCTTTTAGCACCAGAGACGGCAAAACAAACAAACAAACAAAACGACAAGAATGTGGAAACCTCGGAATGAAGGAATGAATGGGAAATGGCAAACGCGACCCACCATCGCTGCTTCCCGCCTTCCCGAGGTGCCCCTCTCTCCTCTGAGTAAGTCTACCGGCTGAGACGAAGACCTCGCGAGAGCCGAAGGGCGCTAGTCGCGCCCGCGGGACTCGCTCGCGCGGGGCAGCTGCCCGGGCTGCGGAGCTCTCGCGAGACCTGGGTCGCAAGCGCTCGCGAGAGCCGAGGGCGCGGTCTCGCGGGACTTGGCTGAGGGGGTAGCAGCGGCGGCGGCGGGCAGCCGGAGCGCGATGGCGGCCGAGCGGGGCCGCTGGCGGCAGCAGGACCAGGACGCGCCAGGGCAGCGGCGGCCGAGGCGGCG
>NW_015388823.1:105803-134748 GCF_001527695.2 Protobothrops mucrosquamatus
GGGGCGCGACTATAGGTAGTCCTCGACTTACAACAGTTCGTTTAGTGGCCGTTCAAACTTGCAAGCGGCGCTGGAAGAAAGCGACTTAGGGCCGTTTTCCCCCAGTTGCGACCTTTGTCAGGGGATGGACGTTTAGGCCTTTGGCAACCGTTGCTGTGTCCCAAGATCAGGTGATTCCCCTTTTGCGACCCCCTGACAAGCAAAGCCAATGGAGAAGGCAGAGTCACTTAACGGCCGGGTTAACAACTCATCCACTGGAGTGATTCCCTTAGCGACTGTGGCAAGAAAGGTCTTAAAATGGGGCAAAACCTGTTTAACAAATGTCTCACTTAGCAACATAAATGTTGGGCTCAACTGTGGTCGTAAGTCGAGGCCTGCCTGTAGTCCCTCCTCATTCCCCAGCCAATATGGAGCAGTGCCTTTTGGTATTACAGCTCCTGCTTGCCTCACCTCCCGCCACTGTTGAGGGCTGCCGGGACAGACCCCAGGAGACCCACCAGCAAGACATGTACCCATTTGAAACTCACTCCCCTTTGCCCCCCAGCTAGCCCCCCTCCCTTTACTCCATGCCTATCCCCTAAATCAGAGCTTTTCAACCAGTGGTACGGGTACCACCTGTGGTCCATTGGCACCTGGCAGGTGGTACGCAACCATCCTAGAAAAGTGGTAGTGGGGGAGGGGAATGAGCTGAACCGGTGGCAGCACCGCACAAGCCTGACCGAGAGACGGCTGGAGCTGCAGGGCTGTCAGGGCTCAGCGGAAGCGCCAGGATCAGTGCCAGGGTCCAGCTGGAGCGCAGCGCTGATCCTGGCACTTCTGAGCCCAGAAGAAGCGCCGATCAGCTGGACTGTTGCAGCCTCTCCAGGGTCTTGTGATTTACATTCAGATGCTTGGCAACTGATTCATATTTATGACGGTCACAGTGTCCCAGGGTCATGTGAAGTGACCAAAACCTACTGCAACCACCCAGCAGACGGGGGGAATAAAAACCAACCCCCCCCCACCCCACCCCTGTTGCCAATCCTCAACAGAAATGCTCACAACAATGAAAACCTCGGACAGGAGGAAGAGCGTGGCCGGGTGGGCAGGCAGGTGTCTTGCTCGGCTGTGGCTTGGGGGGCACTTTTTTCAGTGCCATTGTAACTTCAAACAGTCACTAAGCAAACTGTTGTAAGTTGAGGACTACCTGTACTACTCACTTTTTCTTTTCTTTTTTTTGGGGGGGGGCATCAAGTTTTTGACACCTTGCTAGGCGACTGGTGGTACTTGGAGGTTGCCATATCCTAAAAGTGGTACGATGGGTGAAAAGGTTGAAAAGCCCTGCACTACAGTCCTCCCCATAACCCCCCTCCCTTCTAGCACTGAAGATGTTACCTAGTTAGGGTAATGAAACGTCTACAAGAACACCGCCAAGCTCAAAGAGCACCCTCTCATTTCAACCCTGAGCTATAAATATTCTCCTTTGCAGCCTTAGGACTCACCCTGACCTATGTGTCCTATTGAATGCTTCTGTTTGACTTTCCCCTCTTGGACACATCAGAGTTTTCATTTTTATTCATAGTCCGTGATAGCAGTTGTCGCCTGACATTTTTAGAGGCCCTCTGGATTGAGGGAGTCTGGAGGGCACAGTTAGGGGGCAGGCAACCACAGGCCAGTAACCCACCTTTCAGCTTACTCCATGATTTGCCAGTTTGCCATGCCTGGCTGCTACAGCCAGCAAGAGTAATGTGGCATAATGTTTCCCCCTCCCCGATTCCGTGGCGATTCCCCAGACGCCATTGATAATAGGTAGTTCCCAAGGACTTTACAGTTCCCTCAACTTCTTCAAGTTAACTTCTTCAAGTTCTTCTGTGCCCTCTGATAGCATTCTCAACTTTGCTTGAGAGGATATTGTGCTCCTGTTTTCCAGAGGTCTTAAAGTTATCCACACACACACACACACAAAAGCAACACACCATGACGTGATTGTCAAGTCAAGGTTTCAACACTTGCCTCTCCCACCCTCTATTTTAAGGGTCAGGCATTTGTGTACGGTGCTTGTGAGGATGACTTTGCAAAGGTCGCTTTTGATGCCCGTGGTTCAGTTTGAATGTACTGGGTGGCACAGTCTGGATGGCTTGATCTGTCACTTTCCCTGTTTTGGAATGCTTGGATGGTGGCCATAGAGCTTGGCAGCTGCTGCCACTGTGGAGTCTTTTAATAGACCATGCCACATGGCTTGCTTTCTGCAAACCCAACAAGTCTCTTTGCATCCCAGAGAAGGGCTGCTTTTAAACGGCTGCTGAGGGTTAGTACCGTTCACAAGTGTTCCTTCTTTGGGAAGGCAAAGAGCTCGGATTGTGTCTCAAAGGTGTTTTCCAAAAGGCAACTGGAGCTTCTTGGGTTTTTTTTTTCCTTGAAAATGTTTCATTTCTCATCCAAGAAACTTCTTCGGCGCTGATTGCCCTTCAATCAGAACTGAAGAAGCTTCTTGGTTGAAAAGTGAAAAATAACCCAAGAAAGTCCAGTTGCCTTTTGAAAAAGCATCTTTGGGACAACCGTGACCTGGATGATTAAGGATCTCCATCATCAGATCGGATTGTGGCTTTTTCTTGTCCATTGAAGCCATTATGGGACAAGAAGGCTAATTTTACAGCCCTGCAGCTATGCATTCCAGAAAGGTGGCTGGCTGTATTAGATTCTGACAGTAAAACTCACAATTGCACACTAAGTCATAAATCATGGTATACAAATTACAAACGAGGTCCAGGCAGAAGAAGAACATCGCGGCTGCTGATAAAAACAGGATCGCCAACATGATCGCCAACGTCTGATAACGGATATGGCACAAGAAGAAGAAAGCATATTTTATTTTCTTTATATTTCATACATTATCTGTCCATCTTCCTCAAAGACAGTGTCAGACCTTCTCCTTGCAGGGACCCTGGGAGAGAAAGACCCTCGACTCCATTTGGGTGAAGGGATAGGTTCTTTTACTAAAGGCTGCTGGTTGCAGCAAATGTAGGCTAGAACTAAGATTCCTGCACAAAAGGTCACAATTTTTCCCCTCCCCCCATGACCAGTTTGTCTTCAGTCAATGAGCCGTGTAGGTGTTTTGAGAATCGCTGAGATGTTTGGGGCAATCCACATTCCACTCTCAGGGTGCGTGGCCTTGAAGACTGGCACAGACTGGTTTGTGCCTCCCTGATCTTTCTTAAGCTGTCACCCCCTCCTCCTTATTTCCCATCATATCCCCATACATGTTCATTGGCCAGTTCTCCCCCTTGCCCCCTTCCTCCTAGCTTTTGATGGTAGGATATCGGCAAGGTGCCAAGCCAAAGATGGCAGAACTGACAGATTCTGGGCGATGCAGAGGGGCTCTGGGTGGTATATAATAGCTTCACATTATATCTGAGTCCAACTGAAGAATTTCCAAGCGACAGCTTCTTCCTAACTTGTGCTTTTCGTAGAGCTGTGGTTGAAGCAGTGCATCGATTGGATCTCATTCTTGGAAACAAGGCAGCTTATCAAGAAATATTTAAGCCAGAGAACATCAGCCTGAGAAACAAGTAAGAAAGTTGGGTCTTCTTTTATTCCTTGTTCTGTATTTCAACCAGATGTATGGTCTTGAAAGGACAAGAGGCAGCAGTTTTACTCAAATAAGTCTGGGCAAAATATTGCTGGGGGGAAATTAGTTCCGTGGAAATAACAGACTTATCATAAAAACGTTGTATTCCTGTGTGGCAAAACTAGTTTGCTGTTTGTTTGTTCGTTTGTTCGTTCATTCATGTAGAGCAGAGCATTGCTTCTATCTAGGGCTCATGTTCCAGAGGTTCAGCCTCAGTGTAAATTCCATTGCACAGAATATTGTTTGGAAGTAGCTTCATAGATGAGGGTCTAGGTCAGGGGTAGGCAACCTCGGCTCTTTTATGACTCATGGACTTCAACTCCCAGAATTCCTGAATCAGCACTGACTCAGGAATTCTGGGAGTTGAAGTCCATGAGTCATAAAAGAGCCAAGGTTGCCTACCCCTGGTCTAGGTCCTGCTCTGCAGATTGAGTGGCCTCGATAGACACTTCCTGACTTTTAGCAGAATGCAGTTCTTAGTCTTCAAAAGCTGCAGATATACTTCAGAGCCGTGGTGCTGCAGTGGTTAGAATGCAGTATTGCAGGCTGACACTGCCCACTGCCAGCAAGTTCAATCCTGACCAGCTCAAGGTTGACACCGCCTTCCATCTTTCTGAGGTCAGTAAAATGAGGAGCCCAGATGGTTGGGGGCAAAATGCTGACATCTGTAAACCGCTTAGAGAGGGCTGTGAAGCGGTATATAAGTCTATTGCTAGCTATTGCAATACAAGGAGCTTATGAGCCAAGGGATCTTGAAGTCCTCCCGCTGGCATCTCATTTGTCACAGCAAGATCTGAGGAAGTCCTTTTGGCTCCTTCCCCCCGATCTTAGGCGCATATATATAATTAGGACTGGGAAAAAAAATGTTTTTTAGACAAATTGTAAGCAGCTTCCGTCTCTCTGCTCTTCCTTCCTGCCCCAGGCTCCGCGAACTGTGTGTAAAGCTGATGTTCCTGCACCCTGTGGACTATGGGAGGAAAGCAGAGGAGCTGCTGTGGCGGAAGGTTTACTACGAAGTCATCCAGCTGATTAAAACAAATAAAAAGGTAGGCGATGCGTTCTGACACGTTTGCGTTAACAATACACTCAGCTTGTGGATCCCGGCAGTACTTCCTACCCCGCGGTCAGCCTTAGTGATTTGTTGTGCTCAATAGTTGGTTGTCTCAATGTTTGCATGGCTGCTCCTTTGAATACCATTTGTTTGGTTTCAAGCAGAGTACGCCAACCTTTCCGGCTTTGCCGACCGGTGGAGGGGGAGGGGAGAGGGGAAGGTTCCACACGAGTGGCCGGCGCAGCTCACGCCAATGGAAGACGTGTGCACGCGCTCACCCGCTGCTCGTGCAAGTGGTGTGTGCACATCGGCTTGTCCGCCATTTCCGTGGCCTGGCTGCAAAAACCTCATGGTCCACTAGTGGGCTGCGGCCCTGAGGTTGGGGACCCCCAGTTTAAAGAATTAAAAAAACCAGCCTCCTGCCACCTTCTGTGTTGGGCTAGAAAGGAATCTTATTTGGATGCCAACCAAAGGCCGCAAGATAGAACAATAAATAAAAATGCCAGAGAGAGGGGAGGAATGTTTCTGGGAGGGTAACACTATCCTTCATTCAGTCTGGGACTTTGAAGCAAGGGAGTTGCAGGATTACCGCCTGGCTAGGTATTTGGGCTTTTTTGTCTCTTTCAATTGAGAGATTGTGGAATCAGTAATTAATGATTGATCTAAGAAAGTGGAAGAGGCATGGGTAAATCCAGGGGGCCTCCATGCTTTTCAGAATGAGAGGTAAAGGTTGACTATTATACTTAAAGTATATTTTTGAACAAAGCTATAGAACTATGGGTAGTCCTTGGCTTAGGACAGTGGTGGCGAACCTATGGCACGCGTGCCAGAGGCGGCACTCGGAGCCCTCTCTGTGGGCACGTGTGCCATCACCCCAGCCTCGCTCCCCCCACGGCCTTCACCAGCAGCCCCCCTGGAGGAGAGTCGCCCCTGAGCGCGGCCTGCACGGAGCAGCACAGCCAAGGATGTGGCAGCTGGGCAGCAGGAACAAGACTCCGCCCTCGCGCTTTATAGCATGCAGATGATGCTGCGGGTGTGGGCGGAGGGCGTGGCTGCCAGGGGGCTTCAGGGCTGCCTGGGCAATCTGCTGCGGTGGGTCATGGAGGCGGTATGTGGCCCTGCGGGCGGGCGAGGCAGGGGGTGGGCGGAGCAGGCAGAGCGGGGGGCCGGTTTTTGGGCACTCGGTCTCTAAAAGGTTAGCCATCACTGGCTTAGGACCACAACTGAACCCCAAATTTCTGTGGCTAAGCAAGACAGTTGTTATTTCTTGCCACCCTTGTCAAGTGAATCACAGTGGTTAAGTTAGTAACACGGTGGTTAAGTGAATCTGGTTTTCCCATTGACTTTGCGCATCAGAAAGTTACAAATGGTGGTCACGCGATCCTGGGACACGACAACTGTCATAAATACGAGCCAGTTGCCAAGCTTGATCATGTGACCACGGGGATGCTAAAACGATCGCAAGTATGAAAAGCGGTCATAAGACCCTTTTTTTTCCAGTGCTGTTGTAACTCCGAATGGTCACTGAATGAACCGTTGCAAGTCGAGGACTACCTGTATTTGTGTCTCCCAGCAGTAAACTGCAGCTGGGCTTTATCAGTGGGGATTCCGCTCCGTCGCTGCGTTGAGTATAGTCCATGATAACGTTGGCACTGGAGTCTTCAGAAGGAGAGCAGGCCTGAAATGGATAGGAACGGAATTGTTTAATTGCTGAATTAATCTTGGGCTTGATCTCTTGGGAAAGAAACACGGGTAGCCCCCGACTTACAACAGTTCATTTAGTGACCGTTCAAAGTTACAATGGCACTGAAAAATGTTTTTCATAGCTACAACCTTTGCAGCATCCCCACGGTCACGTAATCAAAAGTCAGATGCTTGGCAGCTGGTTTATATTTATGACCGTTGCAGTGTCCCAAAGTCACGTGTTTCCCTTTTGCGACCTTCTGACTAGCAAAGTCAACGGGGAAGCCAGATTCACTTAACACAGTGGTTCTCAACCTGTGGGTCGGGACCCCATTTGGGGTCGATCGGCCATTTCACGGGGGTCACCAAGCAAGGCTGTCCGCCATTTTTTTGTCTGCCATTTTTTTTCCCCTTTTCCAGCGGGTGCCTTACCTCCCTTGGGCTGGGCCAGCTGGTGGTCGGCCTGCTCCGTCTCTGCCGCTTGCCAGCTATGCCTCGGCTGGTGCAGGGGGCGGAACCACGCATGCGCGGCGCTCAGGGGCAGGGAAAGTCCTCGACTTACGACCGATTGGGTAGTCCTCGACTTACGACCGGCTTAGTCCTCAACTTATGACCGGTTGGGGTCACGGCATTAAAAAGGTTGAGAACCATTGACTTAACAGCTGGCTTACTAATTTACCAACTGGAGTGATTTGCTTAACGGTGGCAAGAAAGGCCGTAAAATGGGGCAAAACTGCCCATTGATTATCAGAGGAGACTAATCAGGGTTGAAAGAATCTCAAAGCCGTATGTCTGTCATTGTGTCTAGGGCAGTGGTGGCGAACCTATGGCACGCGTGCCAGAGGCGGCACTCGGAGCCCTCTCTGTGGGCACACGCACCGTCGCTCCAGCCCCGCCTCCTCCCACGGCCCCCTCCTCACCAGCAGCCCCCCTGGAGGAGAGTCCCCCCCCCGGCGTGGCCCACACGAAGCAGCGCAGCCAAGGACATGGTAGCCAGGCAGCGGGGACAAGACTCCGCCCTTGCGCCCCATCGCATGCAGATGATGCTGCGGGGCACGGGCAGAGGGCGTGGCCACCATGGTGCTGCTGGGCTGCCTGGGTGATCTGTGATGGGCTGTGGAGGTGGTGGGTGGCCCAGCGGGCAGGGCAGGGCAGAGCGGGGACAGGGTTGGGGGGGCGGTTTTTGGGCACTCGGTCTCTAGAAGGTTCGCCATCACTGGTCTAGTTTTATTCTTCTAAATATGGGATTTGAACTATCTTAACTATCTTGCTTAAAACAGATGTCAACGCTGCAAATACTGTATATTCTTGCTTTGACAATATGCAGAGCTGTCTGGCATTTTTATAGTTAAACCAGGCCGAAGGGGAAAAGAAACCGGATGTAAATCACATCTTCCAAGTTGATTGGAAGATGTGAACCATGACCCCAAAAAAGGGTGGGAGGGAAATGTTTAGAATTACATGCATAGCGGAAAAGGAACCAGTCCCAAGCATTCCTCCATGCTGTGCTGATGTGGCTTTAACATTAATAAATGCTTTTAGGAGAAAACATGCCTGAAAGTCCTTTTAAGTGTTTCGTTACTCAGACACATGACAACAGAAATGTTGGGCTCAGTTGCGGTCGTAAGTTGAGGACTGCCTGCCATGAAAAGCTAGGGATGGACCCTAACTTTCTCTCTCTCGTTTCCCAACCCACAGCACATTCATAGTCGTAGCACCCTCGAGTGTGCTTACCGGACTCACCTGATTGCTGGCATTGGGTTTTACCAGCACCTGCTTCTCTACATTCAGTCTCACTATCAGCTGGAGTTGCAGTGCTGCATTGACTGGACCCACGTTACAGATCCCCTGATAGGTCAGTGCTTCAGCCAAGGCTCAAGATTTCATCCTGTGCAAGAATTGCTTGACTCATCTGGCCTATTTATTATGCTTTTGAGGTCATGAGCAACAAAATAATCAGAGTTGGAAGGGACCTTGGAGGTCTTCTAGTGCAGCTTTTAAAAGGGGGAGGGAATGGATTTTATAATTATGTGTCTTCATCTCAACTTCACTGCAATCACCTGAGATTCCTCGACAGTTTTAAGTGAGACAGAAATGTCCAGATTAAACATTGCCTTAGAAAAGAGTATAATCATAGCTTGATTTGTGATTAGATAACTGCTCATCGCCTTCATGCTTTTTCAGCTCTTGACTGGTGGGAATCTGTAAAGCTGTCGCCCATCGTAACTTGCTAGATGACTAGTGTCCTTGGCAACCGTTGCTATGAGCATCTCCCTGGCTTCTCTGTAGAATTGATGGAGTGTGATTAACAATTTTCAGGCCCACGCTCAACTTCTTTGTCTTTTGGGGTCCTGGTTACACCTTAAAATCTCATCCAAATCTCTCACTTGACCGCACAGAGAGTGAGTTATAAATGCCCCAAAATGTGACATTCGAAGCTCATTTTAAGAAAACCTTTAGGCCAGTTTTCCCCAACCTGATTTTTTTTCCCCCCAGATGTGTTCTCCACCAGGCTGCAATCTACATAAATAAAAATGAGAATACATTCTACAATCAGAACAAATGAATTCTGCTGATTTTGTGGCGTGTTCACAGTCCTGGCAGTTAAATTCATGATACGGTTATCTTAGATCATGTCATAAATTATGTCATAAATTATGTCGTGCAAATATGTAGGGTACATTTACACAACCGGCTAAACCAGAGATAGGCAACCTTGGCTCTTTTATGACTGGTGGACTTCAACTCCCAGAATTCCTGAGCCAGCCTGGCTCAGCTTGGAAACTCCCCCTTTCCCCTCAGCATGGCTGGCTCAGGAATTCTGGGAGTTGAAGTCCACCAGTCATAAAAGAGCCAAGGTTGCCTACCCTTGGGCTAAACCAAAGCCAAGCCATAGTTTTTTGGTTGAGTCCTGTGGGTGAGCCATTCCTGTGTCAGTCCTGCTCTGTTCCCTTGTAGAGTTAAGGCTTCCTTTGGTTTTGCCTTTTGGCTTTTCCAGGCTTAATATCCTCCCTGGCCATTTTTAAATTGTGCATTTGGCAGGTGTGGGAGACACACGTGGGAGATGTGACAGTGAATGGCTTCGCTAATCAACGGAGGGAGGGGGTCAAAGCAGTTTGGGCAAGATGTGCAGCAGGGAAGAAGGAGGCTGTAGGGGAGAGAGAATAGCACTGACAGGAACCAGAAGGGTTAAACTGGATTGATCCAGCCCCCCCCCCTCCCTCCCCAAGGAAAGAATGTGAAGCCATTTTAAGACGCAGTGGTTTCCAAGATATTGCAACCATCGCACCGGGTTGCTGTTGGACACTGATGATCTGGTCAAGGGGGGGAGGAACGATGGAAGGGGAAAACTTGTACCTTTTGCGTGGGAGTACTCAGTTCTAGCCTCGCTTTTACTGCAACTACTAATCCTTAGTAAAAGATCACTTCAGTCGAATGGAGTCGAGGGTCTTTCTTTCCCGGGGGAGGCAGCTGGGGCAGGTCTGACAGTGAGCCAAAGTAAGCAAAGTGTGAAGGTAGACCGCCAATTGCCGACATAGAGCCCGGGCTGTCTTGATTCTCCAGCGCCTTGCTCTTAACGCTGTGCCGCCCTGTCGATTATTTCTTCCACAGGTTGCAAGAAGCCAGTCTCTGCATCAGAGAAGGAGATGGACTGGGCTCAGATAGCTTGCCATCGATGTCTCGTTTACCTGGGGGATTTAGGTGAGAGAGCCATTTTCCTGGGATTCACGTCCCAAGGTTTGGATTTATTTGAAATTGGGGGGCGGGGGGAGGAAAGCCCTGTCTAAGTAGCAGGCCATATTGGTTGTGGTAACTAACGTTTGAGATAAGCCCCTCGGGCAGGGGTAGGCAACCTTGGCTCTTTTATGACTCATGGACTTCAACTCCCAGAATTCCTGAGCCAGCCATGCTGAGGGGAAAGGGAGAGGTTTCCAACTGAGCCATGCTGGCTCAGGAATTCTGGGAGTTGAAGTCCACGAGTCATGAGGGGGCCAAAGTTTCCCTCATGCTGGCTCAGGAATTCTGGGAGTTGAAGTCCACGAGTCATGAGGGGGCCAAAGTTTCCCTCATGCTGGCTCAGGAATTCTGGGAGTTGAAGTCCACGAGTCATAAAAGAGCCAAGGTTGCCTACCCCTGCCCTAGGGACTTTTGATTTCATTTTTTGATGATTAGGAATCTCCTACTGTCTGAAGCATTTCCAGATGCTCAGCTACATAAAAGGATTGGTATATTTTTCTTTCCGTTGGGTATCAATGCTTTCGTGCTAGTTAATGACATGACTTTCAGTTAGGTGGTATAAAGCTTCGCTGTTTCACTCTTGCACATAAGTGAGTCAAGTATCTTCTGATGTATATCGTCTCAATTGTGCTTCTTAAGGCTTCTGTGTGTCTTTTGTGCCTTATCAGCTCGATATCAGAACGAATTGGCAGGTGTAGACACAGAATTGCTGGCTGAAAGGTTTTACTATCAAGCTCTTTCTGTTGCACCACAAATTGGTGAGTATTTTGTAATCTGGCATGCATATATAGAGGTACGCACGATCAAACAACGCACGTATGTATTTTGTAATTGATCACAAATAGAATATGGGTCAGCAACTGGAATGGAATAGAACAGAACAGAACAGAACAGAATAGAATAGAATAGAATAGAATAGAGCTGGAAGGGACCTTGGAGATCTTCTAGTCCAGCCCCCTGCTCAAGCAGGAGAACCTAACCATCTCAGACAAGTGGCTGTCCAGTCTCTTCTTCAAAATCTCCACGATTTCTGGAGGCAAGCCGTTCCACTGGTTTATTGTCCTCACTTATATAGCTTTTTTTAAATTACGTCAAAAGAAAATCATGAGCAACACATCAGACAAACTAACTCTCCAAAATTTGGCTATACAGATAGTCCTCGACCGTTCAAAGTTGCAACGGCACTGAAAAAAGTGACTTATGACCATTTTTCATACTTATGACCATTGCAGCATCTCCATGGTCACTTGATCAAAATTCAGACACTTGGCAACTGGTTCATATTTATGATAGTTTCAGTGTCCCGGGGTCACGTGATCCCCTTTTGCAACCTTCTAACCAGCAAAGTCAATGGAGAAATCAGAGTCCCTTCACAATCAACTGCAGTGGCAACAAATTTCTCACTTAGTGACATAAATTCTGGTCTCAGTTGTGGACGTAATTTGAGGACGACGTGTACTGCTGAAAGTAATTTACTTCTCTACTTTCTAAAAAAAAAAAAGTGATTCACATGCTGAGAGTTCCATCAGCAGTTCTCTGTCACAAACCAGGTACAGCTTTATCCTTCTAGTGATGTGAATCTTTTGGTCATCGCGTTTCTTGAGGTCTTGATGGATTCAGTGATTCAAATAGAGGAAGTCCTCGGGTTGCAGCAGTTCATTTAGTGAATGTTCAAAGTTACGAGGGCACCGAAAAAGGTGATGTAGGACCGTCGCAGCATCCCCAGGGTCACGTGATCAAAATTCAGATGCTTGGCAACTGGCTCGTATCTATGACGGTTACAGTATCCCGGAGTCATGCTTGTGATTTTTCCGATAAACCTAGTCAGTGGTCAAGCCAGATTCACTTAAATGTGTTACCAACTTAACAACTTCAGTGATTCACTTGACAACTGTGTCGAGAATGGTCGTAAGAGGGGGCAAAATTCACTTAACAAATCCCTTGCTTAGCAAAAGAAATTTTGGACTCAGTTGTGTTTGTAAATCTAAGACAGGGGTAGGCAACCTTGTCTCTTTTATGGCTCGTGGACTTCAACTCCCAGAATTCCCAGAATTCCTGAGCCATGCTGGGACTTGAAGTCCACGAGTCATAAAAGAGCCAAGGTTGCCTACCCCTGATCTAGGATTACCTGTATATCTAAAGGAATATATGCAACTTCTTAATGGGATCTCCAACATCAGGGCAATTGCAGTCAATACTTATTAAACCTTTCATATCTCTGATGAACCTCAAAAGTTCAATGTTAACGTCAAAGAAACCAACTTGGGTTTTTAAAAGCACCCTTTCCCTAAGGAACAGAAGGCTCACGTTGGTTATCTCAAAGCTCATATCAATAATTAGCACCCATTTTATCTCATTTCTTCAGGTACCTGTAATGGGTTACAGGTAGTCCTCAACTTACAATCATTTGTTTGGTGACCATTCAGATTTATGTCACTGAAAAAAGTGACAGCCAATCCTCGCCCTTACAGCATCTTCATGCTCACATCACCATCAAAATTTAGGCTCTTGGCAACCGGCGTGTATTTAGGACGCCTGTAGCATTCCAGGGTCACATCATCGCCATTGCCAATTCACGACCATATGAGGCATAGAATCAAAATCACCTGACATATTAGTAACACTTTATAAAGCCTTAGTAAGGCCAGACCTGGAATACTGCATCCAGTTTTGGTCACCACATTGCAAAAAAAGATGTCGAGACTTTGGAAAAACTGCACAGAGCAACTAGGATGATTAAGGGCCTGGAGACTAAAACATAGGAAGAACAGTTGCAGGATTTGGGTTTGGTCAGTCTATAGCAGACATGTCAAACACAAGGCCCGGGGGCCGGATGCGGCCCGCGAAGCCATCCTGGAAACAGAGAACGGCCCCCGCTGCCTTGGCCCTGGCCCAGGCCGGAGGGAGCCAATGTACAATTTTGTGGTGGCCATCTATGCTGAAACGCATTCAGTCTTAGCTCCACAAGGCCGTCTGGAAACAGCGAGGAACCAGCCCCTGCCGCGTTGGCATGCTGGGGAGGGGTCACCCTTTGTGAGAAATGAAGAAATGGACCATGCCTTGGCACTTGCCCCGGTCCCACCCCCTTCTGCCAGAGACCCTCAGATCTGCCCAGGCCCCCACAGGCCCCCTTGACGCGAACGATGTAGAACTGGCCATGCCCACCCAGTACTGGCCATGCCCACCCCTCCGGCGCTACGACCGGAGCTGGACCGATGTTATCTCCCCTTTCCCACGATGGACCTAACACCCTTACAACCCTGGGGATTGGTCGATTTGAACCGTCCGGATGAACTGTGAGGTGGGGTTTGCTTGGGGACACTTTAAAGCAGACATGTCAAACACAAGGCCCGGGGGCCGGATGCGGCCCGCGAAGTGGTTTCATGTGGCCCGTGAAGCCATCCTGGAAACAGTTAGGGAACGGCCCCCTCTGCCTTGGCCCTGGCCCAGGCCGGCCGGGAGCCAAGGTACAATTTTGTGGTGGCCATCTATGCTGAAAGGCATTCAGTCTTAGCTCCACAAGGCCGTCTGGAAACAGCGAGGAACCAGCCCCTGCCGCGTCGCCCCCGCCCCCTGGGTGCATGCTGGGGAGGGGTCACCCATTGTGAGGAATGAAGAAATGGACCATGCCTTAGGCACTTGTCCCGGTTCCACCCCCTTCTGCCAGAGACCCTCAGATCTGTCCCACTCCTGCCCAGGCCCCCCCAGGCACCCTTGACGCGAACGATGTACAGCTGTCCACGCCCACCCAGTAGGCCACACCCACTCCATCCACGCCCACCCAGTAGGCTGCACCCACCCTGCCCCCCGAGGGCAACCGCAATGCTGATGCGGCCCTCAATGAAATTGAGTTTGACACCCCTGGTCTAGAGAAAAAAAGGGACTAGGGGGGACATGATAGCATTATTCCAGTATTTGAGGGGCTGCCCCAAAGAAGAGGGGGGTCAACCTGTTCTCCAAAGCATCAGAAGGCAGGACAAGAAACAACGGATGGAAACTAACCGAGGAGAGAAGCAACTTGGAACTAAGGAGAAACTTTCTGACAGTGGGAACAATTAACCAGGGGAACAGCTTGACACCAGAAGTTGTGGGTGCATCATCACTGGAGGCTTTTAAGAAGAGACTGGACAGCCACTTGTCTGAAATGGTATAGGGTCGCCTGCTTGAGCAGGGGGTTGGGCTAGATGACCTCCAAGGTCCCTTCCAGCTCGATTTTGATTCATTTAACTGCAGTGTTTTGCTTAACCATGCAAAGCCAATGGGGGAGGCTGGATTTGCTTAACAACTGTGTAACTCACTCAACAACTGCAGTGATTCGCTTCCCAACCGGGGGCAAAAAAAGAGGTCATAAAATCAGATGTGATTCACTTAACAACTGCCTTGCTTAGCGATGGAAATTTCTGCTCCCAGTTTTGGTCGTAAGCCGAGGACTATCTGTACCGGCTTTGGTGCCACACTAGAACTTTAGCATAAAATTGAGCACCAGGTCCCAGGCACGCCCTGGCCCTGAAGAATCCATTGTGATAGCCACCCCTGGCCCTGGGTGCTGCCTCGGTTTGCCCGCCCATTAAACAACCGGATCGGAAGTTCATTTTTTTATATATATAACAAATTTTATTAGTTTTCCAGTTTAACATCCCAGTATTTGGAAAGCAACGTGGTGACTAGGTAATCAATGATTCAGTAACAAACAAATGTGTACATATCTCAGGTTAAATTATCAAAAATTCCTTCTCCATTTGGTATATCATACTAAAACTAATACATTTCTAACTATAACAAATTCAGTTAAAGCATTTATCAATCCATTTTTTCCTTATACATATCCATATCCTGTTTTTAAGTTTTACCTCATTCTTAATTTTTAATTGCAACATTCCAATTTAACCTTTAAGATCCATAGTATTTAAAGTTCTGGTAACCCAAATTTCCTTTATTTGGTTACACAAAAGTTATAATATCTAAAATACATATATTACTTACTTAAATATATTCTTCTCATTTTATTTCATAAACATTTTCTATCTTTCATCCTAGTACATCACCACTTACTAATAGAGTAGCCTTTATATCTTCACTTTAAAGCAGTTTATTTGGGTACCCTGATAAAGTGGGATCTCCCTATGAAAAGGAGAACCTCAGGACCCATTTTACATTCCTTTTTATAGTTAACTGTAACAGAGAAAAATGAAAGAGGAAAGTTGGTGGGACAAGATAAGAAAAGCCCCTCCTTGCATAGTGAATCAACTACAAAGCTTGTTTGAAGTTAGATAACCAGATGCCAGTTGACACAAAGAAACTTTTTCTTAGTCTCCAAACATCCTTCTGTAAATGACCTTTTCAGTTTAGGCATGTCAAAAGCCATCTAATCAATCCACACAACCACAGGACAAAATGCTCCCCCACATTCTTCCAGTCTGTCGTGAACCTCAACGTCATTTTAAAAGAGAAAATTAAGTCAAATTAAAATGCAAAGTATCTCCCTTAGGTAACACGTTACAAAATCCATGTCACGTGCCCCCCTCAGTTGTGATTGCGTAGAACAACTTTGGACGGCGCCCTGGATGTTTGTGTCTTTAGGTTGCGTAATAATGGAATGTGTTTGCTGTGTTTTCTGTCTTTGGGGGGACAGGGATGCCTTTCAACCAACTTGGGACCCTGGCTGGGAGTAAATACTACAACGTGGAAGCTACCTATTGCTACTTGCGCTGGTAAGTGTGTCTCCTACAGAAAAGAAACAATTTATAAAAGGCACCAAACCCTCTCTGTGTCCTGTAGACCAGGGGGTCTCCAACCTTGGCAACTTTTAAGACTTGTGGACTTCCACTCCCAGAATTCCCCAGCCAGCACAGCTGGCTGGGGAGTTCTGGGAGTGGAAGTCCACAAGTCTTAAAGTTGCCAAGGTTGGAGACCTCCCCTGTAGACTATGCTGGCTGGCCATGAAAAAAAAAACTATACTGTTTTTTTTCTCCTATCTTTCCAATAAGGCAATTCTGGCTTCCAGCTACACAGTGGGAGAGTGTCCCCTTTTCTTCCTGTCTCCATATTGTCAAGACAAAAAAAAGATCATTCTTCCTTTCCTGCTTGGACAGGGTTGGACTAGAAGACCACCACCCCCACTCTGTTGCTCTGTTGTTTTGTTATTTCTTTTTTGGGAACTCAGAACTTTATGAAGAAGGATGTTTGAGGCCAGAGCGGGTGGAACTGATTCGATGGCTGGCCGAGGACGTCCTTCGGAACCCAAGCTTTCCCTTTATTTATTTGTGTTTCTCAAGCTTGGCAACTTTTAAGTGTGTGGACTTCAACTCCCAGAATTCGCCAGCCAGCATAGGGGGGAATTCATCTTAAAGTTGCCAAGATTGACAAAGGCTGATTTAGATGAAAAGCAAAATCAGGACGACCTGGAGCCCGACTCATAGAAACTCTGCAGAGTAGCCGTTGCCGTTTTTTGAGGAATTGTTTTATTCCCAGCCCATGTTTCCTAAATAGAAAGGTGGCAGGTAGAGTTAGATTTGCAGAACACCTGACAGAGGTTAGTGATGTGGCGTTCATAGCCTCCAACGTCCATGAATCGTTTTGGGGTGTCCTCCTTAACTAAATGAACAAGAGTTCTGGTGAAATATCAGCCTTTAAAAAAAAAAAAAAAATCTTTACACACATGACCTAGCTCAGCATTCTGCAGTGACTTCCATTGCCTGGAATGTGGTTCCTCTGCAGAATGTAGGCTTGGTAGATCCCAGATTCCCCTTAACGGGTACACTGAGCATGAACTAGGTTAGATGTTTCACGAGCAAAGAGGCAGCCTTTGTGGAAGGGAGAGAAACTAAAGTCACCAAAGTAAATCATCTGGGAGGGGGGAAAGGAGGGAGGGAGGAGGAAAAAGAAGGAAGGGAAGGAAGGAAGGAAGGAAGGAAGGAAGGAAGGAAGGGCAGTGGAGGAAGGGCAGTGGAGGAAGGGAGGAGGAAAAGCAAGGAAGGAAGGAGATGGAGGGAAGGAAGGAGAGAGAGGGAGGAAGGAAGGAGTGGAGGAATGGAGGAGGGAAGGGAGGAAGGAAGGGGGAGTGGAGGAAGGGAGGAGGAAAGGGGAGGAAGGAAGGAGAAGAGGGAAGGAAGGAGAGAGGGAGGAAGGAAGGAGTGGAGGAATGGAGGAGGGAAGGGAGGAAGGGAGGAGGAAAGGGGAGGAAGGAAGGAGAAGGGAGGGAAGGAAGGAGAGGGAGGAAGGAAGGAGTGGAGGAAGGGAGGAGGAAAGGGGAGGAAGGAAGGAAGATGTCTTCCTTGAATAAATTGACTGCAGCAGCCGTTTATTCTGGCCTTTAATTCTGTTTTAAACTTCTTGCCAAGCACAGGATGTTTAAAGCAGAATTAAGGCTGTTCCTTGGGAGAGTCTGATTGAGAAAATAATTTTTCTTCTCCCTTGGGCTTCGCTCCCCTGTTTAGCATCCAGTCGGAAGTGTCCTTTGAAGGCGCTTACGGGAATCTCAAGCGCCTCTACGACAAGGCAGCCAAAATGTATCACCAGCTGAAAAAATGCGAGACACGGAAGCTGTCTTCCAGCAGAAAAAGGTGAGAAGGCAGTCCCCGCAGGCCCTGGAGAATTTCACTCCGCCTCCAGTCGACATTCCAAGGTGGACACAAACCGGAATGACCAGTCAGTCGTCGGATCGACAGCTCTTGCTGTAGTTGGGCACTGAAGACAGCTTATCCTGCCCAAACCTATTTAAATCAGCCATTTTCTGACTCTTTTATGGCTGAAGACATCACTGGAGGATGCAGCGTTGATGACTCAGTTCTTTTTTTGCGGTGGTTTTCAAGCTTGGCAACTAAGATGTGTGGAGTTCAATTCCCAGAATTCTCCAGTCAGCACGGCTGGCTGGGGAATTCTGGGAGTTGAAGTTCACATATCTTAAAGTTGCTGAGGATGGAAAAAATCTTGGGGTGAAAAAAAACAACTTACCCACTTTCTTTTGGCTGATAATTTGCAGAAAAATCACCTCGCTCAATGAGATTGCTAAGTGAGGTGAACCAGCTTAAATTGTGTCTGTTTTTACCCTTTGCCCTGCGAGTGCTAGACCATCATTCATAACAAGGAAGCCCTGGGGCAATAATCTTAGATCTCAGATTAGACTTGCCTTGGACGGCCAAAGTTTAGCTCTAAGGAAACCAGTTTGTTCAGCATAAAGCGGTCCTTGTGTGCAAATATGTACTGGTTGTCCTCGACTTACAACAGTTCATTTAGTGACCATTCAAAGTTACAATGGTGCTGACAAAAGTGATTTAGGACTGTTTTTCACACTTACGACCGTTGCAGCATCCCCCCCTCATGGTCACGTGATCAAAATTTAGGCGCTTGGCAACGGACTCGTATTTATGACGGTTGCAGCGTTCCCTTTGACGAACTCCTGACCAGCAGTGTCAATGAGGAAACCAGATCCACTTAACCATGCTACTAACTTAACAACTTCAGTGATTCATTTAACAACTGTGGCAAGAAAGGTTGTAAAATGGGGCGAAACTCGCTTAACTGTCTCGCTTAGCATTTTGGGCTCAACTGTGGGCGTAAGTCGAGGACAACATGTATGGAAAAATGTAGAATTCTTTGTCTCAGCTAGGATTCCCTCTCAGGAATTATGTAGAAATATTTTGTATGTGTGTGAAAGGGGCAGAATTCAGGTAGTAACTGCGGTTCCAGTTCTCAGGAGCTCTTCTTTTTGAGGCCAAAGATTCTGAAATTTAAGGTTTTTAAGAGAAGTTTTAAACATTGCTTTGTCCAAAGATCACATCGATTCAGAGAGATAAGATTTTTCACTTGGCAGAGTTTCACCAAGATTTCCCTCCAGTCATTTTTTTCCCCCTTGCCAAAAGCAATTAAAGGAGTGAAAAAATTCACGACGTTTGTCTGACGTGTATCAAAACCTGCTAAACGCTCCCTCTTTCTCCTTCCCACCCTCTCAAATTTGGCAGGTGCAAAGACATTAAAAGGTTGCTGGTGAGCTTCATGTATTTGCAGAGCCTCTTTCAGCCAAAGAGCAGGTAAGATTCTCCCCTGTGAAACCTCCTGATGCCGTAAACACCACTATTTAAGAAAAGTTTCCATGATGGCCTTCCTTGGTGGGAGAACCAGGGCTATTCTACTCCACAGCAGCCTATGGTTCCCTGCATGGCGTAACAGCTGCCATATTAGTAAGTTAGAGTCTATTTAGTGTTGTTGTAAGGACCCACCTCGCTTTACATCTTAAGAAGACAGAACTCTTGGAATATCTTTTCCAACAGGCATATTTATTAAGAGAAAATTATTGTAGGCGTGCTAGACAGGATCTGAGGAATTCTCTCCCACCCTTCAATGTGTTAAGTGTTTTCAAGCAGGCTCCCCCGCACCCCCCAGTTCTTCTGGGCGACGATCCTCCTCCTCTATTTTCCCAGACTCCAGGCGCTGCATTGTTCCCCCCCCTTTTCCCTTACTGCCAAGTAGATGAAAGCTGATGGGCCATATTGTTATGGTCAGTCCTCTTGGTGAGATCCACATTCAGTCCCTTTGAAGTTTTAATGAAGGAAGTGAGAGCCATAAAACCCCTTTGCTCATCCCCCTTCCCCTTCGTAGTATGACAGAATCCAGAGAGGGCAGAAATGGGGTTTTCCATAGTCAATAACTAGACATGAAATATAATTGGATTCTGACAGTTGTTTTCTTAGCTACCTTCAGTTTTTTGGCTTCTCTTAGTGGCCCTCTTTTTCTTTCTTGGGTCTGTGATCTTGCAGTTGAACACACACCACACACACACGTTCGGTGGGCTCTTGGTTCAGATGGAGCCCTGTTGCGGATTTGCCGCGAGGACCCTGTTCAGGTTCTCACACTTCCCCTGGTTTCCCGAGCTGAGTTTTCTACACAATTGTGGCTGCCTCCTGGTTGTAGCGGTGGCTCAATCCTCTGCCTTTTCTCTCTCTCTCTCTCTCTCTTCTCAGTTCTGCCGACTCGGAGCTGACCTCCCTCTGCCAGTCAGTCCTGGAAGAATTCAACCTCTGCCTTTTCTACCTGTCCTCCTCACCCCACACCAGCTCCACCACGGAGGAGGAGGAGGAATGGGAGAACGGCTGCTCCTTCCTGCCGGACCTGCTCATCTTCCGCATGATTGTCGTCTGCCTGATGAGCGTTCACAGCCTCAAGAGGGCAGGTGATTGGCACAGCTTGCAGGCTCAGAGCCAGGAGGCTCCGGGTTCCGGATTAACGATATTCTGGGTTACTATAAAGCAGCACACACACACACACACCCCAACCTTTTGGGCACCAGGGACCAGTTCCGTGGAGAAAGGCTTTTCTGTGGCCTGGAGGGAGCGTGGATTCTTGTGCTGCCTGCATCCTGCAGAAGGGGCTTCGCTTGTTTGCGCAAACCAGTTGCTGGCATGCTGCGGCCCAGTGCCGCTTCATGGACCAGGGGTTTGGGGACCCCTCCTGTAAGGAATGTTTCCTTCCACCCCCTCAGGTGGGGTGGTGAGTTTCCCTGGAGGCCTGCTTGTGGTGGGGTCTCTCCTGACTCCTCCTCCACCTTACAGGTAGTCCGCAACTTACAACAGTTTGTTTCGTGACTGATCAAAGTTACAACGGCGGTGGAAAAAAGTGACTTATGACCGTTTTTCAAACCTAGGACCATTGCGGCATTCCCATGGTTACATGATCAAAATTTGGATGCTCGGCAACTGACTCATATTTATGACGGTTGCAACATCCCGGGGTTTTTTGTTCCCCTTTTGCGAGCTTCTGACAAGCAAAGACGATGGAAAAATCAGATTCACGTAATAATAACCCTGTTAATAAATGAACAACTGAAGTGATTCGCTTAACAAACGTGGTAAGAAAGGTTGTAAAATGGAGCAGGATTCACTTAACGAATGTCTCATTTAACAACAGAAATTGTGGGCTCAGTTGTGGTCGTACGTCAGGGACTACCTATGTTGCTAAAAGTGGCCAGTGCAGTACATAACAAGTAGACTCTGTCTGTGGAGATGCTCAATCCTCCAGATCATGGTTGTCCCCAAAATGCTTTTCCAAAACCCCAATGGACTTTCCTGGGTTTTTTTTTTTCCTTGAAACATTTCGCTTCTCCTCCAAGAAGCTTCTTCCATTCTGACTTTGCTTCAGTCAAAACTGAAGAAGTTTCTTGGAGGAGAATCAAAACATTTTCAAGGGGAAAACCCCCCCCCAAAAAAAGTCCAGCAAAGAAAGAAGACCAATGTAATATCAATATAAGATGAATTCGGTCCTTAAACTTACATCTAATCTATGTAGAAACCCATTGCTCCACCTTCCCATTTTTAGAATATAAAGGCATTTCAAAAATTGGTAAACAACTCCACACATTATTCATTCCTTAACCTGAGGACAGTAAGTGTCTTTCCGCTGTGGTTCAGCTAACATGGGCAGCCAGCCCCTCTTTGCACCAGTTGCTTGATAACAATTGTATGTTAATTGGTTTTGATGTTCCTTTGTTTTTAACTTTTTATATTTTAGCTTACACATAACTGTAAGCTGCCCAGAGTTACTGTATGGTAAGATGGGGGGGGGGAATAAATTTTATAAATGTTAAAGCAGCATGTGGATTTTTTTTTCCAATTTGGGCATTGTGTGCTCTTTGAACATGGTTGTCGTCTTTTCTGAATCCAGTTGTAACCGTGGCTGGTTCTCATTTTCTCTGCAGGCTCCAAACAGTACAGTGCAGCCATTGCCTTCACCCTGGCCCTCTTTTCACACCTGATTAACCATGTCAACATCCGCCTCCAGGCCGAACTGGAAGAAGGAGAAAACCCAGTTCCAGCCTTCCAGAACGACGGCACCGGTAAGCACACGTCTTTCCTGGAGAGCTGCTCTTTTGGGGCAAAGTAGCTGGGGTCAGACCCCCCCCCCCTTGACCCATCTCTTAAGAGCAATGCATGGAGAACCAACATGCCGCCCAGTTGACTAACAGGTTATGTTTCTGAGTGCTTAAGGCAGCATATTTGTGTTAATTCTATCCCACCTTTATTATTATTTTTTTATAAACCCCTCAAGTCAGTGAACATGACTAATACTCCTTCCTACTATTTTCCTCACAACCATCTGTGGTTGGGCTAAGAGATGATTGGCCCAAAGTCATCCAGCCCGCTTTCATGACTAAGGCAGAACTAGAACTCTCTGTCTCCCAGTGGTTAAGCCAAAGTTGCCCAGCCAGCTTGGATGCCTCAGGTGAGGCTAGAACTCACGGTCGCCTGAGGATTGGCCCAAGGTCACCCAGCTGGCTTTCATACTTAAAGCGGGACTAGAACTCAGAGTCTCCTGGTTTCTAGTCTAACTGGGAATCCTAATTTTACTTCTAGATTAACAGTTCTGTGAGTTTGGCTGTTCTGAGACATAGTGGCTGTTCGAAAGAGACAGACTTAGAGTCCTCTAATCCAGGGCTTTTCAGCCAGTGGTACGGGTACCACCTGGGGTACATTGGCACCTGGCAGGTGGTACGTGACCATCCTAGAAAAGTGGTAGCAGGGGAGGGGAATGAGCTGAACCGGTGGCAGCACCGCACAAGCCTGAGCGAGAGACGGCTGGAGCTGCAGGGCTGACAGGGCTCAGCGGAAGCACCAGGATCAGTGCTGCTTTCTAGCTGATCTGCGCGTCTTCGGGGCTGTCAGGGCTCAATGGAAGCGCCAGGATCAGCGCCAGGCTCCAGCTGGAGTTCGGCACTGATCCTGGCGCTTCTGCTGAGCCCAGAAGAAGCACCAATCAGCTGGAATGTTGCAGCCTCTCCAGGGTCTTGTGATTTACATTCAGATGCTTGGCAACTGATTCATATTTATGACGGTCACAGTGTCCCAGGGTCATGTGAAGTGACCAAAACCTGCTGCAACCACCCAGCAGACGGGGGGAATAAAAACCAAACACCCCCCACCCCACCCCTGCTGCCAACCCTCAACAGAAATGCTCACAACAATGGAAACCTCGGACAGGAGGAAGTTTATGACACCTTGCTAGGCGACTGGTGGTACTCGGATATTGCCATATTCTAAAAGTGGTACAATGGGTGAAAAGGTTGAAAAGCCCTGCTCTAATCCGCCCCCTTAATCAAGCAGGAGACCCTCGACCATTTCAGACCAATGGCTATATCCAGTCTCTTCTTAAAAACCCCCAGTGATGGAGCACCCACCACTTCTGGAGGCAAGCCATTACATAATTTCCCCTTAGTTCTAGGTTGCTTCTCTCCTTGTTCAGTTTCCCTTTTGGAAGGCCAAGAGGGTGGGGTGGGTCTCACCTCGAGAGGTATGATGTTCCAGAGGGTGGGCACCGCGGCAGAAAAGGACCTCGCCGGCTGGATTCCTTGACCAACGGGGTCCACAGCATATCCTTTCTGCCAGAACGATCGATGGCTCAGAGTGTGGGGGGGTCTGCTGCGGCTCGGGGGTTGTGAGCTGCAGCTGTGCTTGGCTGTCCTTGCAGAGGACCCCGAGGTCCGGGAGTCGGCGAACTCAGTCGAGAGAGAAACGGAGGCCGACTCGGCCGTCCACCGAGCCCCAGGGGAACCCCGCCAGAACGACAGCCCAAAGGGCAAGAAGTACTCGCGCCTATCTTGCCTGCGCCGTCGCCGCCGGGCCCAGAAGCTGGACGAGAGCGATCTGAGCGAGGGCTTCGATTCGGATTCCAGCCCGGAGTCCACCAAAGCAAGCGGCGCCTCGGATACCGGCTCCGAGAAGAGCGACGAGGAGGCCGAGGCGGCTTTTGACATGGAAACCGATTCCGACATGAACAGCCAGGAGTCCCGTTCAGATCTGGAGGACATGGAGGAGGAGGAGGAGGTGGCAGCGGAGGCCGAGGCCGAAGGGGACGGCCGGCCTGGGGGGGTCAAGAACGGGACCAGGGGAGCCCCGGACTTGGTGGCAGGTGAAGGGGGTGGTCTGCCGGACTCGAAGGGCCCTGGCCTTGCCAAGACGGACCCTCCAGAGCCCGTGGCCAACGGGCCAGGCTCCTTGGGCAGCAGCGAGGCCAGCATCGCCAGCAACCTGCAGGCCATGTCCACGCAGCTCTTCCAGACCAAGCGATGCTTCCGGCTGGCCCCCACTTTTAGCAACGTCCTCCTCAAACCGGGCTGTGGGCCGCCCGCCCCGAAGGAAGCGGCAGGAGATGGCAAGCCTTGCGTAAATGGGGACGTGGAGAGGCCCGCTGCACCTGAGCCAGGTGAGCTGCAAAGAGGTGCTGGTTGGGGAAGACAGGCGGAGGGGCAGGGAAGGGGAAGCAGGGTTTACCTGTGGGGCAGGAATCTGCCTCTCGGGCTGAATATTCCCAGTGTAGGCCCGTGATAAAACTGGCTGTTGATCCGGGGCACAAGTCCCTCCTCAAGACACCTGCAAACGGGTGGATGTCTCTGTACAGGTAGTCCTCGACTTGTAACGATTCATTCAAAATTACGACGGCGCTGAAAAAAAGCAACTTAGGACCGTTTTTCACACTTAACACCCATGGCAGCCTCCCCCGTGGCCACGTGATCAAAATTCAAATGCTTGGGAACCGGCTCATATTTACGACGGTCGTTGTGTCCCAGGGCCGTGGGATCCACTTTTGCGGCCCTCCCATAATCTGGGAAAACCAGATTGACTTAACCGCCATATAAGGACCCACCCCACTTTACATCTTAAGAACTCTTGGAATATCTCTTCCAACAGGCATCTTTATTAAGAGAAGATGGTTGCAGGCATTCTAGACAGGATCTGAGGGGCCAACCTCTACCATTCAAGGTTTTAAGTGTTCCCAAGCAGCCCCCACCCCACCGTCCTTCCAAGGCGTTACATTTCCACCCCCTTTTTCCTCCCTGCCAGCAGAAGGGAGACTTCAGAGAGAGAGAGTAGATGAAAGGCTATGGCCATATTTTTATGGTCAGTCCTCTTGATAAGAATCACATCCAGTCTTTTGTAGTTTACATGAAGGAAGTGAGAGTCATAAACCCCCTTGCTTATCCTCCCCTTTCGTAGTATGACAGAATCCAGAGAGAGTAAGAAATGGGTCTTTTTTCAGAGTCGGTAGCTAGAATTGAAATATAATTGGATTCTGACATGCCGTGTTACTAACTTCACAGCTGCGGTGATTCACCGAACTGTGGCAGGAAAGTTCGTAAAATGGAGCCGAATTGCCCTTCACAAATGTCTCACTCGAGCACAAAAAATGTGGCCTCAGTTGTGCTTGTAAGTCGAGGGCTACTTGTCCGTGGCGGAGTGCAGCCCTTTTTATGCTGGACGTTGCCTTGGCTGGGATTATTTATTGGGAGCGCTTCAGTCCAGAGGGAGAGAGAGGGAGAGAGGGAGAGGGAGAGGGAGAGAGAGAGAGGGAGAGAGAGAGAAGAGGGAGAGAGAGAGAGGGAGAGAGAGAGAGAGGGAGAGAGAGAGAGAGAGAGAGAGAGAGCTAAGTGATAATATTGTGTGCATAAACTGTGTGATGCTTTGGGGGAAGAGGGGGTGCCCCATGGCATCTCTTGCTTCTGGAAATGGGAGAGACCCCAAGCAGTTACGAATCAGAGTGAACTTGCTCTGGAGTTGAAAAGGGCCGGAGTGGGAACGGTGTGACCCTCTGGGCCTTTTCAGGGGAGCTCCTTTCTCAGAATCTCGGAGGGCAGAGACGAAGTGGCCTGCTTGAGCTTCCTGGTTGTGTAAGGACCCACCCCACTTTACATCTTAAGAAGACAGAACTCTTGGAATATCTATTCCAACAGGCATCTTTATTAAGAGAAGATGGTTGCAGGCGTTCTAGACAGGATCTGAGGGGCCAACCCCTACCATCCAAGGTTTTAAGTGTTCCCAAGCAGCCCCACCCCCACCCCACCGTCCTTCCAGCGACAATCCCAAGCATTACATTTCCACCCCCTTTTCCTCACGTCCGGCGGAAGGGAGACTTAGAGAGTAGTAGATGAAAGCTGATGGGCCCTATTGTTATGGTCAGTCCTCTGGGTGAGAATCCACATTCAGTCCCTTTGAAGCTTTAATGAAGGAAGTGAGAGCCATAAAACCCCTTTGCTCATCCCCCTTCCCCTTCGCAGTATGACAGAATCCAGAGAGGGCAGAAATGGGGTTTTCCATAGTCGATAACTAGACATGAAATATAATTGGATTCTGACAGTCTGGTTGTGAAACTCAGGCTGAGGTCCGGTGCAAAGACAGCGTTAATTTCAAATCCGATTTCAATATGGTTTTGGTGCTTGCCTTGTGGTTTCCACGCATTGCTAGTCTCCAGGTTGTGGGGAGACGCTCCACAGGAAAACGGATCAAAGTCTTTGGCTCACGGTTGCGTTAATGGCTCCGGTCAGGCAGATAGAGGTAGTCCTCGACTTACAGCAGTTCATTTAGTGACCGTTCAAAGTTACAACGGCACTGAAAAAAGGGACTTAGGACCGTTTTTCACACGTCCGTTGCAGCATCCCCTCAGTCACGTGATCAAAATTCAAACGCTTGGCAACTGACTCACATTTATGACGGTTGCAGTACCTTGGGGGGGGTCGCGTGATCCCCTTTTGCGACCTTCTGACAAGCAAACTCAACGGGGAAGCCAGGTTCACTTAACAACCGTGTTGCTAACTGAACAACTGCAGCGATTCGCTTAACAACTGGCAAAAAGTCGTAAAATGGGGGCAAAACTCACTGAACAAACGTCTCACTTAGCCACAGAAATGTTTGGGCTCAATTACGGTCGCGAGTCGAGGACTACCTGTATTTGGATTACGTAATGCTAATAATCCCTTGGCCGCACTCATTGCCATTGAAGGGAGCTGCCGGCTCCTGTCCTGTCCTGCGCGTCTTTGCCCCTCGCTCGGTCCTCCGGTCTCTTGAGTTTAACAGTCCGTTTCCTTGGTCCGAGACGACGTTTCCGAGTCGGAAGAAAGCATCTCCAGCAGCAGATCCTGCCGGAACGAGCGTTCTCTCCAAGAGAAGCTGGAAATCATAAGTGGGGAAGGGCTGCTGCCGACGGTCAAGGTGTTCCTGGACTGGCTGAGAACCAACACCGACCTCATCATCATGTGTGCGCAGGTGAGCGAGCGGCTCTCGGCCCCCCCTGTCTTCTCTCTTCTGCCCCCCTTGGGTTCTCACGCTGGGTCGGTTCACAGGAATCACACACACACACCCCCCCGCCCCCCAAAATCAGGAATGAACTTGGCTTGGTGGCAAAGGGTCAGGAAGCACGGAAAAGAGCAACTTGGCAGTGCTGATCTGCAAAATTCGCACGGTTGGATGTGCTGGCCTGCATCGGATACATCCTGAAGGAGAATCGGGTGCGTTTGGGGGTCAGGTCTCCAGGCCGCGTGACTAAACTCGGGGTGCTTGGCAACACGGCTGCATTGATGGCCGTTTGCGGCATCCCCCCCCCCCGTCAGGTGGCCGTGTTTTGCGACTGCTTTGCTGAAAAACCAGCATTTGTGGCTTTCAGCAAAACCACGCCCAGAGGCAACCATCGGTCGGCTTAATGGCCCTGGCATTCGCTCAACAATTGACACAAAAAAGGTCGTAAAATTGGGTCAATCGCATTACTGACCCCCTTTACAGCTGTTAACAGTAGGTTCCCTTGCGGTTGTGTGTCAAGGACAAGGGTCTTCAAACTTGGCCCTTTTATGACTTGTGGACTTCAACTCCCAGAATTCCTCAGCCAGCCATGCTGGCTGAGGAATTCTGGGAGTTGAAGTCCACAAGTCATAAAAGGGCCAGGTTTGAAGACCCCTGCAGTTCCTATTGAACCTGTGAGACGTCAGTTCGGCGTGTGAGTCAACCTCAGAAGGAACGACCAAACTACGAAAGGATCAAAAGGTACACACAAAACTACTCGTTTCCGGGGCCACAGACTGTCCTAACAGGCCGAACACAGAAGTCGTCAGGGCAAGGGTGTCCACTCTCGCACAACCTCCTTTCGGTTGACCAGGGCTCTCGCCCAGGGCAGTTCCCAGGGGATCTTCTGTCAGACGGGCTGGTTGGCAGGACCAGCTCTGCAGAAGAAGCAGGAGCAAAATAGAATTGGGTGTCATTCCGACCCTCTTTTTAACTAATTGGAGAGAATATCTGAAGCTCAGGGTTGAACCGTGGGGTCCTTGGTGTTCTCTGAGCTTGGTGGTTTTCTTGCAGATGTTTCATTAGCAGACTAGGGAACATCATCTGTGCTTGATCCATGATCAGTGACAATCAGTACACTGATGATGTTCCCTAGCTGGGTCATGAAATGTCTGTAAGAAAACCTCCAAGCTCAGAGAGCATCAAGGACCCCACAGTCATCGTCATCCTCCCCCCCTCCTCTTCTCCTCCTCCCTGAAAACCCCATTCTCTTCCAATACTAATGATGTTACTGTCATGTGTCTGACTAATGAAACACTTCAAACAACTTTCAGGCATGGTTTAACCTAAAAAGCCTTTTATTACTGTAGAGGAGTGTCAGCACGGCATGGAGAATGCCAAGATCTGAATTTCCCTTCCTTTGCACATAACATTCCAGGCATTTCCCCTCCCCTATTTTGGGGTCATGATTCACATCTTCCAATTAACCTGGAGGGCAAAGATTCACTTCCGAGGGCTTTTCTCTCCTCTCTCAATCTCATCTGAATTAACTCTAAAAGTACCAGACAGTTCTGCATATTTTGTCAAAGCAAGAATATTCAGTATTAGCAGCGTTGACAGTTACCTAATTGGGTAATGAAACATCTGCAAGAAAACCACCAAGCTCAGAGAGCATCAAGGACCCCACAGTCTCCTCCTCCTCCTCCTCCTCCTCCTCCTCCTCCTCCTTTTATAACCCCAAATGCCTTCTAGCATTGATGATGTTACTAGTTTAGGTAATGAAACGTCTGCAAGAAAACCACCAAGCTCAGAGAGCACCAAGGACCCCACAGT
>NW_015388823.1:135424-147026 GCF_001527695.2 Protobothrops mucrosquamatus
CTTTCTTCCAAGCACACTTGGCAGTGAATGTTTCAAAACATTCCTGGTAGCAGAGCTGGTCAGAAGGATCTCTTCTTCCCTCCGTGTCTGTGGAGATGCTCAGTCATCCAGGTCGTAGTGGTCTCAGAGGTGCTTTTTCAGAAGGTAGCTGGGCTTTTTTTGCCTTGAGGAAGAAGAAGGTGCTTCTCATCAGTCCTTTACCCCCCACCACCACCCATCCCCCTCATAGACTCTGGGCGGTGTACAGGTACAGTAGTGGCCAAAATTGTGGAAACCTTGTGGGAAAAGTGTACAGTAGAAATGCCAACTTTGGTTAAGCGTCCACCCATTTTTCTTCTAATTTCTTTATAACTGTAATAATTCTATTTTACATCGCTTTCTGGGCGACCAGTCAACTCTTTGCACCGTGACTTTAATTTTATTACGTTTTACAAGCTCACTAAATGAAAGAACTCCAAAAAACCCCAACCGACTTGATAAGCGATCACACAACACACTGACAAATGTCCCCCTCTCAGCTTCAATACATGACATCGATAACCGGATCCTCCTGTGATCTGATTGGCTCATTGCCAAAACAAGATGACACCCGATTGGCTCTCTAAACACTCGTGCTCATTGGCTACCATCAGATGAAGGAAAGCTACCTGAGATCAACCTAAGCAAGTTGTGCTTCCTTTTTCCAGTTATTTGGCTATATAGTACAGATAATTGAACAAGCTTGGTTGCATTACATTCTTGATTAAATTATCTTTTCATGGATGTATAATTTTAGGGTACTACTCCAAAAACAAAAGTGGTGTTATTAGCCATCAAACCCCCAAAATACACTTGTCCCAAAAGGTTTCCACAATTTTGGCCACTACTGTAGACATTAAAAAAGATATACTTATGACCACACTTGTCCTTAAAATTTATATTGCTAAAGCAAGACAGTTATTAAGTGAATTTTGCCCCACTTTATGACCTTTCTTGCCATAGTTAAGTGAATCACTGCAGTTGTTACATTAATAACAGGGTTGTTAAGTGAATCCGGCTTCCCCATTGAGACTGCTTGTCAGAAAAGGGGGTCACATGATCCCGGGATACTGGAACCGTCCTAAATATGAGTCAGTTGTCGAGCATCCACATTTTGATCTTGTGACCCTGGGGATGCTGCAAGGGTCGTAAGTGTGGAAGACGGTCATAAGTCACTTTTTTCAGTGCTGTTGTAACTTTGAACGGGTCACTAAATGAGCTGTTGTCAGTCGAGGACTCTCTGTATATAAGCATTATAATAAAATAGTTAAAAACAAGAATAAAACGATTCAAATTCAGAATTAGAAGCGGCCCTGGAGGGGCTTCAGGGCTTTCCTCCCTCTGGGCTCTCTTGGTGACTGTCTCCCTTCTTCCTCCCCGTGCTGCAGGGTTGTTTCTCTCCAGCGAAGTGAAGACCATGTTGCCGGTTTCCGAAGTTCCCGACCTGAGTACCTGCTTGCTCCTCCCAGAAGACGTGGCCCTCCGCAACCTGCCCCCCTTGAAGGGCGCGCACAAGAGGTTTAACTTTGAGCAGGACCGGCCTGTCCTTACTGAAGTGGAGGAGGTGATGGAGATTCCTTTAAAACAAAAAAAAACCCTAAAAGTTGGATTTGGGTTGAGGACTACAATAACAATAGCACTTAGACCTACATCCCGCTTCACAGTGCTTTACAGCCCTCTCTAAGCGGGTTACACAAGCAGCATATTGCCCCCTCTTCCCCCCCCCCAACAATCTGGTTCCTTGGAAGGATGGAAGGCTGAGTGAACCAGTGAGAATGCGTGCTCGGAGTCTCTGAGCAGGGACAGAGTTTACCCCCCACCCACACACACACACCTTTGGTAGCAGAGTCAGAAGTATGCCCTAAGATTTAAAAAAACGGGGTGTCTTTAGATGATAGCCTTCGTGCATGGCCCCCTGAGCATGCACAGAGTGCTTTCCCCCTTGACTTTGAGGAGTTGTGGGTGAGCAACTGGCATTGGAGGATTAGACCAAGCATGCTTTTTCTGCAGAAGTTCCTGGATCTGGGATTGTTGTAGTGTTCAATACAGCCTCTAAATCTTGTTGCAAGCAATAGCAATGGCACTTAGAGTTATATACCGCTTCACAGTGCTTTACAGCCCTCTCTCAGCGGCTTACACAGCCTCTTGCCCCCAACAATCGAGGTCCTCATTTTACCCACCTTGGAAGGACGGAAGGCTGAGTCAACCTTGAGCCAGTCAGGATTGAACTCCTGGCAGTGGGCAGAGTTTAGCCTGCAATTCTGGTTTCTAAAGGAAGGAAGGAAAGGAAGGAAGGAAGGAAGGAAGGAAGGAGGCACTTAGACTTATATCCTGCTTCACAGTGCTTTACAGCCCTGTCTAAGCAGTTTACAGAGTCAGCCTTTTGCCCCCAACAATCTGGGTCCTCATTTTGCCCACCTGGGAAGGATGGAAGGCTGAGTCAACCTGTCAGCTGACAGTCGACATTCAGCAGAATTATCCTGCATTCTAACCACTGCGCCACCAGGGCTCTTATGGTCCTCCTTCCCTTCAAATGTGGCCAGGTACCCTCCGCCCCTACAATAATTGGAACTGGATGGAAGCTTTTTCACACTGCTCTAAGCAGGGATGCATCAACCGTCCCACTCCCGTCATCTAGCAAAGAAAGACCCCTGGCTGTTTGTTTTTGCCAAGACTATACTTTACGGAAGCTTAAGCGGTTACCGAAGTAGCAAAGCTGAGTCTGAGGTTTCCCCGCGCAAACAATGCAGAGTAAAATTCCCTCTTCCCACCAGCCATCCCCCAGTTATCTGTAAATGTCCAATTAAGTGCTTGCGTATTGTTTAGGACAGTGTTCCCCAACCTTTTGGGCACCGGGGACCGGTTCCTTGGAGAGAGGTTTTCCATGGACCAGAAGAGGTGTGGTTTCGTGTGCTGCCTGCATCCCACAGATGGGACTTTGCTTGTTTGCGCGGCCCATTTTCTGGCATGCCACAGACCGATGCCAGTCCACGGACCGGGGGATTGGGGATCCCTGGTTTAGGAAACAGGCTTTCGGTTCCCGGCTCTCCATACCAATAGCTGACTTTGGCTGGCTGAAGCTTCTCAAAAGACTCAGCTGGGCTTCCATCCTCCCCTTCTTCCTTCAGTGCAATCTTTCCCTCCCCCCCTCTCTCCCGTTACTAATGTCAGGCTGTCAGCTCATGAAGCTTGGGTAGGAGAGAGGCAGCCCTGACCGGATGTTTCTCAAATTAGACTCACTTTGCGAGGCAGATCTTGTTCGCCTTCTTTGAGAGCTCCTCTGCCAGCTAATTGCAGTGGGCAGTTTGAGCTTTGGCTGGGCTGAGCCGGTTACTCACTCCATCCATCCATCCATCCATCCATCCTCTTCCCAGCTCACAGGTCAGCAACCCACGGCTCCGGAACCGCATGTGGCTCTTTGAACCTTCTCCTGCGGCTCCCAGCCTCCTCCGCCATTTGCAGAGAGAGAGACAGAGACAGAGACAGAGAGAGGCACTTGTGCTTCCCTTCCCTCCCCTTCTCTCTCTCTCTTTCTTTCTCTCTCTCTCTCTCTCTCTGTGTGTGTGTGTGTGAAAAAGAGAGTGGCCTCACGCTGTTCTCGGACAAGCTGACAAGCTTATTGGGCGGGGCTCCTGCCTTTGCTGTGTCTTTGCAGGAAGCAGGAAGCAGCAGCAAGTTTTGCGGCTCCCAGTGTTTTCTTTTCGCTGGGAAACGGGTCCAAGTGGCTCTTTGAGTGTTTAAGGTTGCCAACCCCTGTCCCAGCTGCTTCAGTAGCCTTCTCCTTGGCTGACTTCCCCCTGGTGCTTCTCCTGCCCTAAAGATGCCCTCTCTCCTCTCCCCACAGTCTGTAGTTCGCATCTGTTGCATTCGAAGCTTCGGCCATTTCATCACCCGTTTGCAAGGCAGCATCCTGCAGTACAACTCCGAAGTGGGGATCTTCATCAGCATCGCGCAATCGGAGCAGGACGGTCTGCTGCAGCAGGCCCAGGCGCAGTTCCGCATGGTGAGCCCGGAGGGGAAACCAAGGCTGGGTGGGTGCTGAGGTGGGGCAGGCAAAGAACTAGCAGACCGGCGCTCCGTCTGCCATGTCACTGGTCACAGCCATTTTGGTGGTCGTCTTCTTTACTTCCTCTTTTACCGCTTCGGGTGTCGAGGGAGACGGTTGGCTCCTCGTACGATTCCTTCTCTGGAAAAATCAGTTGATTTGTAAAAGGAGGCATCTCTCGCCATTGGTGAAAAGCTTGGACACAGTGAGGTGTTTGGTGACATTGAGAGGGGTGATGGGAGAGTTTTGTATGTAAATTTTGTGTGGTCAGCATGATTGAAAAAAAAAAGACTTACGTTATCTGGTATCTGTCATAGAATTAAGCATTATGCAAATTCACTCTTCACAATTGGGTTTTTTGGAAGCTGTATCCTGAAGGTATTGATTGTCCTAGAGCAGTGGTGGCGAACCTATGGCACGGCTGCCAGAGGCAGCACTCAGAGCCCTCTCTGTGGGCACGGGCGCCGTCGTCCCAGTCCTAGGCCTTCAGCTGAGTTTTATAAAATCTTTTTGCTTTAGGCCTCTGCCACCCTGTGCAAAAAAAAATAAAAAGGTTCAATCAGTCAATTTCAACTTCTCGCGGGGAAAAAAAAGATCTTGCAAAGTTGGAATTGTTTGATTGAACTTTTTAGTCCCACCCAGTGTGCCGTTACCACTGCAGCCACGCCCAGCCAATGGGCCACACCCAGCCAGTGGGCCTCACCCATCCGGCACCCAACGATGCATAAGTGGGTTTTGGGTTGCAGTTTGGGCACTCGGTCTCTAAAAGGTTCGCCATCACTGTCCTAGAGGGAACCACTAGACTGCATCTGGGAAAGGGAGTTGTCGTAGTTCAAAAAGCAGGCTGACGTGTGCCCTGTCTCCCTCCCCTAGGCTGCCGAGGAAGCCCGCCGGAACAGGCTGATGCGTGACATGGCTCAGCTTCGGCTGCAGGTACAGGGGTGGGCCGAGTGGGGAGGAAGGAGGACCGGTTGGGGCTGCTATGGATCTGTCTGAATTGGAACCCTGCTCCAATCAGATCCATCCTCCCGGGCAAGGAAAGAATCTGCCTTGCCCAATCATTTATTTCATTCATTTGATTTGACTTATAAGGCTGTCCTTCTTGTGAAGCAAGCAAGTCTGCCTGGCAAATGCAATTAAATAACAATAGCACGTAGACTTATATACTACCCCACAGCACTCTCTGGGTGGTTTTACAGAGTCAGCATGTTGCCCCCAAACAATCTGGCTCCTCATTTTATCAACCTCCGAAGGCCGACTCTCAATCTTGAGCCGATCAGGATTGAACTCCTGGCTTTGGGCAGAGTTAGCCCGCAATACTGCATTCTAACCACCGCGCCACCATGGCTCATACATCAGTGTAATAAGCCCCAGGGGAAAAATTAAGACGCACGTAGCAAAACAAAGAACACACGCCTTGCACTAAATATTGCAATATTCCATAACTCCCATTCATTGCAACCTGCTTGTACTGCTTTGTTAATTCTGGGTGAGGAATTGTGGTCATCCCAACTGAGAAGATGGCGAGTTGTGACTTGCGTGGAGTAACTTTCCATCTTTGTCACTGTCTCTTCATACGCTGAGCTGCAAGCAGCCCCTGTAGAGGTGATGTTCCTCCTCGGAGCGTCTTCCCTCAAGGTTCTTACTTCCATTTCTCCCACCCTCCCCAAACAGCTGGAGGTGTCCCAGTTGGAAGGAAGTCTCCAGCAGCCCAAGGCTCAGTGCGTGATGTCCCCGTATCTGGTCCCAGACACCCAAGCCCTCTGCCAGCATCTCAGCCCCATCAGGCAGCTGGCCGCCAGCGGGAGATTCATTGTCATCATCCCACGGACAGGTAAGCCGAATGCTGGTAGAGCTGAAGCAGAAGGAATCCCTACCAGCCCATTCCTGGTAGATTTGCCCAAGGGGAGTTCTCTGTACCTCCCTGTCTGGGAGGGAAGAGAAAGGTGTCTGGGAATGCTGGGCCAGGACAGGCATGGCTTTAGGAAGGTGTGCGACACACACACACACCCCACACACACTATGGAGGTTGCAGGGGGGAGGTGGGCAGTGTGCTCTATGACCTACAGGTCACCTGTTGTTGTCAAAGGGGAAGTAACAAAAGAATGCTTGCCTCTTGTTTTCTGCTTTTAGTCATTGATGGCTTAGATTTCCTGAAGAAGGAGAATGCAGGAGCTCGTGACAGCATCCGATACTTAGAAGCAGAATTTAAAAAGGGAAACAGGTAGGTAGTCCTGTCCCTGTCCTGCTCTTTCCTCCACATATTCATCAGGAGAAGGGGGGGGGGAAGCATTCCAGATGTGAAATTACAGACCCACTTAAACATTTTGGATGAACTACATTCCTACAGAAGAAAACTCAAAAAAGAAATTTAAAACAAGCTAATTGCCTTCATAAATCGTGGGCGCTCCATCACTGGAGGTTTTTAAGAAGAGACTGGACAGCCACTTGTCTGAGATGGTATAGGTTCTCCTGCTTGAGCAGAGGCTGGACTAGAAGACCTCCAGGGTCCCTTCCAGCTTCTATTCTATTACATTACATTACATTAATTCTAATTATATTCCCATTCTATTCTATTACATTACATTAATTCTAATTATATTCCCATTCTTCTATTCTATTCCATTCCATTCCATTCCATTAATTCTAATTATATTCCCATTTTCTTTTTTATTCTATTTTATTCTATTCTATTACATTACATTAATTCTAATTATATTCCCATTCTTCTATTCTATTCCATTCCATTCCATTAATTCTAATTATATTCCCATTTTCTTTTTTATTCTATTCTATTCGTTTCCATATTTTTCATTGATTGGAAGATAGTTTTTGCTAAGGGATATTCCTTAACTATTGAGGTAGTCCTCAACTTACAACAGTTGATTTAATGACCATTTCAACGGCCTTGAAAAAAAGAGACCCGTGACCGTTTTTCACACAACCATTGCAGCTTCCCCCGTGGTCACGTGATCAAAATTCGGAAGTTTGGCAACTGACTCATATTTACGACGGTCGCAGTGTCCCCGGGGGGGGTCACGTGATCCCCTTTTGGTGACCTTCCGACAAGCAAAGCCAGCGGGGGGAAAACCAGATTTCACTTATCAGCCGTGTGACTAACTTAACAACTGCAGTGATTCACTTAACAACTGTGGCAAGAAAGGTCTTAAGGTGGGACAAAATGCACTTAACTGTCTCGCTTCGCAACAGAAATTTTGTGGTCAAGGACTACCTATGCAGGAGAGAAGGGCCATGGGAACGAGTTTTTGAAAAAAGACATTCCAAAAGCTGGAAGCAGCCGTTTAACTGTGATAATTTAAAAAAAAAATGTGTAGAAAAACCATCCTTTGGGCTGATGTTTCTCCGAAAGCTCTCCACCCTCAATTCTAAGGCCGGTTGCTGCATCTGTTGTAGCTAGTTTGTTCTTCCTTATATTTAACCTCAGTTAGCCCATTTTTTTTCCCCACTGTGCTCCTTGACCTTCGTTGCTAGAGCTTGCACTTCATTTGCATCTTCGGCTATCAGTATCATCACCACTTAGTAATTTTGTGATTCTCTCCTGTGATCTTCTCTCCAGGTACATTCGCTGTCAGAAAGAAGCCGGGAAAAGTTTTGAGAGGCATAAACTGAAGAGACAAGATTTAGATGCTTGGTGAGCATGAATGAAGGCTTGATCCCTTAGCTCAGTGGTCCCCAACCCCCGGGCTACAGCCCACCACCGGGCCGTGGCCTGTTTGGAACTGGGTTGCCTGAGCAACTGGCCAGCCAGCGCACCTGTGCACGTGCGCGGCTCAACTTGCGCGGGGCGGTTCCCCTCTTCCCCCCCTGCCCACCGGGCCGCCAAACCGTAAAGTTTTGAGGCCTTAGCTGGATCTTTCTTGACTCCATACCTCCCTGATCTTAGTGACTCGGCCTCCACTATTTGGAGCCTGATTTACATGAAAGCCAGCTCCTTGCAACTTCCTTTTTTTTTAAAAAAAGGAGAAAGCTGAGAGTCAAGAATTTCAGATGTGGACAGTTTTCTGCAGCTGGGTGGAGGGAATGTGGGGGCACCTTGATTTCAAACCGGAGAGCAAGCATTTTTGCAGTCTGGGGTCTCTCGGGAGTAACGACCTTCCGCTCTGAGAAGTGTGACGGAAGGAAGGAAGTTTGAAACCTCCAAGGAAAAATGAAGCGGCTGGCGTAGACACCCCAAATATTTGCTTGCTTTATTTAAGGGGGGGGGGAGAAGAGTTTGTCCCTGACGGTGGTTCTCACCTTCAGCAGCTTCAACTCCCTGAGACTTGTAGCTTCACAAGAATTCAGTAATGGAATTGGCAAAAAGACATGATGTCCCAAAGATGCTTATTCACGAGGCAACTGGACGTCCTTGTTTTTCTTTGAAGACCAAGAAGCTTCTTCAGCTCTGACTGGAGGGTGGGGAATGGAAAGATTTATACTCCTTGCAGACAGCTGGTCCTTTGCCTTCTTTTAGAGAGTCGTTGAGGCCACTTGGAGGTTTACCTTCCGCCGCGCACTTAAGACATGGCTATTTCAACTAGCAGGACTGGCCTAAGGGGTCATTTTTAGCGGGGTTTTAAAATAATTTTAAAATAACAACAGCCAATCTAATATTTCATTTTAATTATGTTTTTAATGATAGTATTTTGATATTTTTGTATTTGTTTTTATCAGGCTGTTAGCCGCCCTGAGTCCGTAAGGAGAAGGGCGGGGTAAAAATTCAATCAATCAATAAATAAATAAATAAATACCTGAGTGGTGCAAATGTGTGCAGAGCCTTCTTGACTGCAGGATGTTTTCTGCCCTGGGTCCCTTCCCTGTTGGAGAAAGGCGCGGGCTGTTGGGGATGAGTCTGTGTTGTCTTCTTGGATGAGAAGCAAAATGTCTTCAAAGAAATCGAAGCTGAAGAAGCTTCTGGATGAGAAGCCTATGCCTGTCTTCAACAGGGAAGGGACCCAGGGCAGGAAACATCCTGCAGCAAGAAGGCTCCACACCCATTTGCACCGCTCAGGTGACCCTGAAGACACAGAAAAACCTCCAAGTGGCCTCAATGACATCTCTAAAAGGAGGCAAATGACCAGCTGTCTGCAAGGAATATAAATCCTTCCACTCCGCCTGTACTCGGCATGCCTTTGCCAATAGATTTTCCACTCTCCAACCTGGTGTCTTTCCTCCTCCCTTCCTAGGAACCTCTACAAGATCCTGGACAGCTGTAAGCAGCTGACGGCCTCTCAGGGAGGCAGCGAAGACGACACGGCTGGCATGGTGACCGTCATCACCGGCTTCCAACTCCAGGACCCCAGCAAGCTTTCTGCTCCCATGCAGGTAGCTGTGAGTTGGAGACCACCAGCTCCGTCTCCCTTCTTTGTTTTTAAGCCCTAAGCCCAGGGGTCCCCAACTCCCGGGGCCGCGGACCGGTACCGGGCCGTGGCATGCCAGCAACCGGTCTGCGCAAACAAAGCCCCATCTGCGGGATGCAGGCAACACACAAAACCACACACGCTCCGGTCCACGGAAAAACCTCTCTCCGTGGAACCGGTCCCTGGGCCTAAGCGAAACATTTTTAAGTGGATTTTGCCCTATTTTACAACCTTCCTCGCTCCAGCTGTTAAGTGAATCACTGGAGTTGTCCAGTTAGCAACACGGTTGATAAGTGAATCTGGCTTCCCCCATTGGCTTTGCTGGTCGGAAGCTCGACCCCCTGACCCTGGGACATTGATCCCCTGGCTGTGGGGCTCCTGCAATGGTTGCTGGTGTGAAAAAGGTCGTAAGGTCCCTTTTTGCACTGCCGTTGTAACTTTGAACGGTCATTAAATGAACTCTTGTAAGTCAAGGACTACCTGTCCTTGCTTTAATTTAAAAACAGGGGAAGAAGAGTTGGTCCATTATTTACAGTGTTTCTCAACAGCAGCTTTAAGACAGGTGGACTTCGACTCCCAGAATTCCCCAGCCAGCAGAGCAGAATTCTGGGAGTTGAAGTCCACCCATCTTCAGGTTGCCGAGATCGAGAAACGCTGGATCCATTGGGATGCATTAAAAAGTAAGAAATAGGAAGGACGTATGTGCTGTCGATTCAATTAAGAAGAGACTGGACAGTCCCTTGTCTGAAATGGTATAGGGTCTCCTGCTTGAGCAGGAGGCTGGACTAGAAGACCTCCGAGGTCCCTTCCAGCTCTATTGTATTCTAATTGTAGAGGTCGTAACAGCTTACAGGTAACAGGAACCATTGTACAGTTTCCTACATTGTCCAGAAATATCCCCCACCTTCCAACATTTTTAAAAAACAAAAACCACAGAAATTCTGCAAGATCCTAGCGACTTTGGGCCAGTCCTTCTTTCTCAGCCCAAGACACCTCACAGGGCTGTTGTGGCTGTGGGGGGAAAAAAATAGGAGGAAGGAATATTGGATTCATTGGCTACCTTGAGTTACTTTTAAAGTAATAAAAGTGGGATTTTTTAAAAAAGGTAAAATATTCCTACTGGTTGTGAATTGTTTCAAGAGTGACAGTGCTGCCTCAGGGTCTTCCGCTTCCGAAGAATGCCTCGCTGGAAGACACAAGATGAGCTATTTTATTTTATTTTATTTAAGAAAATTGATATCGCCACCCAGCTCACTCACAGAGACTCCAGGCAGCTCCAGGGATAAAACCCCCATACAAAAAGCAACAACGCCCTTCTGATTAGGAAGACAAGCAATAGCAATAGCAGTGGATTCCTGCCTGGGGCAGGGGGCTGGACTAGATGACCTCCAGGGCCTTGAGGGCGGCAGAGCTGCAGGCTGAGACCTCTGCCTGCTCGCTGGAATCCTTTCTCTCCTCTCCTCTCCTCAGTCCGCCATCCAGGCAGCGGCCAGCGCCAGCATTGAGATCCAGAACGTGCTGGAGTTCTACAAGCACTGGAAGGAGATGGGCTGAGCCCCCCCCGCAGGACCACCGGGTTGGTTGAAGCTCCGTCTGCCCGTCTCTGGACGCACCGCTTCGGAACGAAAGATGTCAAACCGCAGGCGATAACTTGGACACGACGCCACCGCCGCTGCCTCCGCGGCGGCAACCCACCCAAACGAGCAAACCGGGGGTGTGCGCCAAACACACGCGCGTGGGTGCGTGCGCGCGCACACCCACCCACGCCACTGCCCCTCCATCACCTCCCCTCCCGCAGAGGAGGTGGCGCGCGTGGGGACGTCGCAGCCCCTCTGGGGGGGGAAGAGGCGCACCTTGGCTGCGCCCAGGAGAGGCCGCGGCGGGTGGGAGGGGGCTCCGTTCTCAACGCTCGCTCGGTTTCTCCTGGTCAGGAAAGGCGCGGGCGGCTCGGCTCGGCTCCCGCGCTTCACAATGAAACAAAACGGAAATTCACTTGATTTTGGTTTGGCCACCGTCTGTCTCCTCACTGCAGGAAGGGACCTCCCGAAGGGGCCTTGCCCGATCCTGGCGGGAAGTTGATCAGGATCGCCAGAGGGAGGCGCTCTTGGAAACCGGTGGTGGGGAAAGGGGCACGTTCTCTCTCCTTCGTTTCTAATTTAATGTTCCCCTTTTCCCCCCC
>NW_015388823.1:147801-150526 GCF_001527695.2 Protobothrops mucrosquamatus
TCTTTCTTTCTTTCTTTCTTTCTTTCTTTCTTTCTTTCTTTCTTTCTTTCTTTCTCCCTCTTTTCTCTCTCTTTCATTCTTTCTCTTTTTCTTTCTCCCTCTTTTTTTCTCTTTCTCTTTCATTCTTTCTTTTTCTTTCTCTCTCTCTCTCTCGCTCTCTCTCTCCCTGGCTTTTTCCCCCTGCTGACCCCCCCCCCAGCACGCCCCCTGGAGAAGGCAGCTCTTCCCAGCTCCTTCCCTTTTGGAGTGGGGGGGCCGGATCCAGGAGCAGGTTGGCTCTGGGAGGGCCCGACCCCCCAGCTTGCTGTCGCAGAAGCGGTGCCCAGAAAAAAAGGGGGTTCTGTGGAAGGGTCCTCTCCTGTTAAGGCCGTCCCTGCTTTTGAATCCTGGCAATGGAATTAACCCTCGCGCCCCCCACCCCACCCAGGAAGGGATCAAGGGGAGATGCCCCTCCACCTGCAGGGAGGCTGGCCTGTGGGTTGGGGGGGGGGCTGAGCACATTTGGTTTGTAAGACATCTGCAGGAGAGCAAACTCGGCAACGGTCGACATCCGTGGAGTGATCAGCACAATGTTGGCTGGCATTGATTTAATTTGGGACTCTGTTTTTTGGGGGTGGGGGGGTGGGGTGGAGGTGGGGGGGGTCGAAGCTCATTCAGAAGGGACATTTTTAAAATAGAGCGTTTAAGAGTCTCCGCCCCGGCAAACGAGGCTGGCGGTCTCTGGTCGGGGGCTTCTCTTCAAGTGCTTGTGGGGGGAGGCGGGGGGTGCATCGGTCTGAGCCATGGCTGGCCTGTCTGTTGAACAATGTCAGAGCATTTTTTTTTTAATTTTTATCGTTTTTGGAGCAAGGGGAATTGCATTGCCATAATAAACATTTGTGAAATCAAGAGTCCTCTTTTGTCCTTTGAAGGGGAAGTTGATAACGGAAGGGGGGGGGGTCAATTGTTTTGTTCTTTCGCGCTCACCTGGACAGGTGTCAATGCTGCTAACATCGGATGTTCTTGCTTGACAACATATGAAGATGCAGACATTTTCTATTTAACCTGTGTATTTCTTTTAGAGCAGTGGTTCTCAACCTGTGGATCGGGACCCCATTTGGGGTCGATCGACCATTTCACAGGGGTCACCAAGCAAGGCTGTCCGCCATTTTTTTGTCCGCCATTTTTTTCCCCTTTTCCGGCGGGTGCCTTACCTCCAGCTGGTGGTCGGCCTGCTCCGTCTCTGCCGCTTGCCAGCTACGCCTCGGCCGGCGCAGGGGGCGGAACCACGCATGCGCGGCACTCCCGGGCAGGGAAAGTCCTTGACTTACGACCGGTTTAGTCCTTGACTTACGACCGGTTGGGGTCGCGGCATTAAAAAGGTTGAGAACAACTGTTTTAGAGTAAAACTTAGATGGTGCTGGAAGGGAGGAGGGGGGGAAAGAATGTGCTTGGGGACTAGTTAGCCATAACAATAATTCAGTAGCCTATTCTTCAAGGCTAGTTGTAATAAGAGGAGATACGTGCTGGGGGTTATGGAACGGGAGGGAAAGTTCATACTTCAAACCAATTGGAGAATGTGATTAAGGACTGTTAAATGAAGGAGTGAGTTATGCCTAGAATATTGTTATGTTGGAGGAGAATCCCAGATTTTGGCTTGATGTCATGGTTCCAAAAGAAGAAGCTCTTCAAAGAACTTTGAGGCACTATTTACCTTAAAGCAGTGGTTCTCAACCTGTGGGTCGGGACCGCATTTGGGGTCGATCGACCATTTCACGGGGGTCGCCAAGCAAGGCTGTCCGCCATTTTTTTCCCCTTTTCCGGCGGGTGCCTTACCTCCCTTGGGCTGGGCCAGCTGGTGGTCGGCCTGCTCTGTCTGCCGCTTGCCAGCTACGCCTCAACCGGCGCAGGGGGCGGAACCACGCATGCGCGGCGCTCCCGGGCAGGGAAAGTCCTCGACTTACGACCGGTTGGGTAGTCCTCGACTTACGACCAGTTTAGTCCTCGACTTACGACCGGTTTAGTCCTCGACTTATGACCAGTTGGGGTCGCGGCATTAAAAAGGTTGAGAACCACTGCCTTAAAGAATTTAATGTAAATCAGGGGTAGTCAACCTTGGCTCTTTTATGACTCGTGGACTTTCAACTCCTGGCTGGCTCAGGAATTCTGGGAGTTGAAGTCCACGAGTCATAAAAGAGCCAAGGTTGACCACCCCTGATGTAAATAATGCCTCAAAGTTCTTTGAAGAGCTGCTTCTTTCGGAACCATGACATCAGGTATAGAAGGAGCACCTGCCGGGCTCCAGGGGGGCGGGTCCTGCCCAGCCTGCTTCCTGGTCTGTGGAGAAGCTGCTTTTCAGGTGGAGCAAAACGAACCCCACGCTGCGCTGGTGGGGCAGGGAAGACTTGCGAGGAAGAGAACCTGCCAGCCATTGTTCAGGGATCCACGGAGCTTTCGAGCCACCCCTTTCGTGGCCTGATGGCTTTAGGAAATGGAAAGTTAACATTAACCCACCTGTAGGATCCTTGGTGCTCTCTTGGGTTTGGTGGTTTTCTCGCAGACGTTTCATCACCAAACTAGGTAACAACATCAGTGTTAGCGCTGGGGGTGATAGCCCTGATGTTACCTATTTGTGTAAGGAAACACCTGCGAGAAAACCACCCAGCTCAGAGAGCACCAAGCACCCCACAGTCCGACTCTTGAGTTACAAATAATTCTGTCAATCAACCCGTCTTTTTCTTTGAAA
>NW_015388824.1:0-11352 GCF_001527695.2 Protobothrops mucrosquamatus
CATCGAGGTCCTGAAATAGAAGCAGGGAGAACCAAGCTCTAGACCACCTTCAGCCTTGTAAGTTCTGTGGGTTTCAACTTTTGAAGGTAGAGCAGACCAGAAATCTGAAGAGATGTAGGCTAATGCTACTTCTATTGTAAAGTAAAAGATTGTTGCAAGACGGAATATGCTTCCCTCTCCCTATTTTTATCTTCTTGAGAACTAGGGAGAGGCATGTCTGAGATGTTTTCTTGGGTTACATGTCATGTGTCTGATTAACGAAACACTTAAAGGGACTTTCAGGCATATTTTTATCCTAAAAGCATTTATTAAGGTTACAGAGATGTCAGTACGGCATGGTGGAAATGCTTAGATCTGAGATCCTTTTCTGTTGCACAGACCTTCCAGGCATTTTTCCCTCCCCTATTTTGGGGTCATGGTTCACATCTTCCAATTAACTTGGAAGATGTGATTTACTTCCGGTTTCTTTTTCCCGGGCTTTCCTTATTCTCCTCCCCTTTCACTGTTGCTTGATTTAACTGTAAAAATACCAGACAGTTCTGCATGTTGTCAAAGCAAGAATATACAGTATTTGCAGCGTTGACATCTGCTCTGGACTCAGTCCTCTTTTATCTGACTGTTGCCTTAGTAGTGACTCTTCCTCCTATCCCTCAAGGCTATCCCTTCTGCTCTGTACACTAGGGGGTCAATCCCTCTCGATTGGCTCAAAGCCAGGGTGGTGAAGGTATGGGTCTAGCAAAAGGGAGACCCAGATTTAAGTCAACCCACAATCATGAAAGCTCCCTGGTTTACTTCAGGCCAGTCATTCATTATATCTAATTTTCCTCAGGATTTATCATCTTGAGCTCCTGGGTAAAAGTGGGATATATATGTAACAAATAAAGCACTAAAGAGGCAGTGCAAATAAACCTGACTGATCCCACTGTTAACTTCCTTGCAAGTCATATCAAAAACAGTTCCTCTGATTTGCTTGCTCTGTGATTTTGTTTTGCTTTTGAAAAGGGAAAGTAACTGTTCATTACTTCCATTTTATTCCAAGTTGCCCAGCTGAAAAATTGACTGTGGGTAGCGTCTCCACTCTTTAGATGCAAATTAATTATTACATAGAGATTTCACAGCCAGCATACTTGAATGTAATAAATCCAAAAAGGAAGATTTAGGTTTAAATCATTAAAAGCATTAAAAATGACCTTTACCTGCTGAAAACATAATCCATTAATAATGTGTCTTGTACCGGAAAGATAGGAAGGGATCTCCCCTGGGGATTAAAGGATTGCAAGATGTTGGAGCTGTTGATTCACTGAGAAAGCAGTTTGTATCTCTGAACAGACAATTACACCCACCCACCCACCCACACACCCACCCACACACACACACACACACACACACCGTCTACCTATTTTCCATAAAACTCTAGTTTCCTTGTGATATGATCTTGAATGAAATTTGTTATCCAGGAAAGCAAAGATACTGTAGTTGATACCTGTAATTTTAAATGATCAATGACTTTTTAAAATCTATCAGGGACTTTTCCATATTGTCCAAAAGCAACATCATAAGCTTCGGGTGAATTGGGAGTTCTAATTTTGTGTTTGTTTTGGAGTTCAGTTGGAGTTTGTTTTGCAGAGTTTATCTTTCTAATCTGCCTATCAAAGATAGACAACTAGATAGGGCCTCTTGAGGATTTCTCTTTCTTGTGAGTTGTATGGGATGGACCAGAAAACTGGTCTCAAACTGTAAAGGAAACAGTGGAAGATTTGTACTTTCACACTTGCATGATTCTTTCATTGTAGCTTTATAATAAAGTAAAATTAGCTCACCTAGTTGTGTTTCTTATCTGGACCCCTTTACAAACTGGCTCTACTTCCCTTGAACTATAGGCAGTCCCAACTTTCTTTGTATTCTGAAAGCAAATTAAATTGGCTTTGTTCCAAAAAGCTTTTGGGTCACCAACATATGCAGCCGTGAGGATGATCTTGGAAAATTCATCCAGACAGTAAATGCAAAAGAAGTTTGTGTTGACCATAGAGAGATGGGAAAGTATTTGTAAGAAAGTCATGGTTTTCCACTGCCACACCATCTGACTCTCTGGGTTACAGGAGGGAGGGAAGGGAAGGGAAAACACCAGCAGACCTGCAAGATTCTGTTACTACAGACATTCTCAGTATAGAATACTTCCACTTTTCCTATGGAGTCAGTCTCCTGATCTAGTCTCTCCCATAGGGCTGACTTTTCCTCAGCAGACCAGATAGCAAACATGACCAGATGAGCTAACTCTACTTTTTTGTAAAGCTACATTAACAAAATTTTGCAAGCCTGAAAGGACAGATCTCCTGTCAACTTTTTTTTACAGCCTAATACATTAGGGTGGATCAAATTTAAATTTACCGACAAAGAATTAAAGGGAGAAGCGACTGCCTGTGAAGGCTCCTAGATTGGGACTGATAGGCAAAAGCGATTTGGGGTAGACCAGGCTGCCCTGATAGACTGGTTTCACTGGAAAAAATACTTAATCAGGGTGGATAATTTCTGAATTTCTTTCTCTGTCTGTTAGCAGGTGCAGGCTAACCCCTTCTCTTATCTGATCTTTCCATAAGATGAAACAATACCATCAATGGGAACCCCAGAAACCTTCCTTCTCATTAGCAGTGCGTAATAGTAGTAGTAGTAGTAGTAGTAATAATAATAATAATAATAATAATAATAATAATAATAATAATAATAATAATAATAATAATAATAATAATAATAATAATGTTGGAAGGGACCTTGGAGGTCATCGAGTCCAAACCCTATACCATTTCAGACAAATGGCTGTCCAGTCTCTTCTTAAAAATTTCCAATGTTGGAGCATTCACCGCTTCTGGAGGCAGGTTGTTCCACTGGTTAATTGTTCTCAATGTCAGGAAGTTTCTCCTTAGTTCTAGGTTGCTTCTCTCCTTGATTAGTTTCCATCCATGGCTTCTTGTCCTGCCTTCAGGCGCTTTGGAGAATAGCTTGACTCCCTCTTCTTTGTGGCAGCCCCTGAGATATTGGAAGACTGCTATCATGTCCCCCTTCGTCCTTCTCTTCATTAAACTAGACATACCCAATTCCAGTAATTGTTCTTTATATGTTTTAGCCTCCAGTCCCCTAATCATCTTTGTTGCTCTTCTCTGTACTCTTTCTAGAGTCTCAACATCTTTTTTACATCGTGGTGACCAAAACTGGATGCAGTCATGAGACATAAGATGACAAAGCAGATAAAATGAAATCATTAACATAAGATGGCAAAAAAGGGGGCCGGAGTCACGAGGGGTTAGGGGTGAGGTGGGTTTAGCTTTTAATTAGCCAACCACCTCCCATGTGAAGCTCCCTCATTGGTTCCCCAAACCATCTGGCAGAGCCAGGTCTTAAGGCTTTTATGGAAAGTCAGGAGGGTGGGAGTCAGTCTTACCTTAGGGCAGGGGTCAGCAACTATGGCCCCTTTACAACCTATGGCTGACTCGGGAATTCTGGGAGTTGAAGTCCACAGCTCATAAAAGGGCCAAAGTTGCCTACCCCTGCCTTCGGGTGTAAGATGTTCTAAAGGGCAGGAGATGAATAGCTTGGAACAATCTGCTTCTTTAGATGGCAACCCTAAATATTTCATATCTGGGTGCAGGTGACTAAGTCTTTTGTTTCCTGTTCTTGCCTGCAGATTCTTGCTTAACCCAACCGGTGCACTTTCCTGTTCTTCCTAGCCCAGCACTCATTGAAATTCTTTTTAGAAAGCCATCTTGATAACTTTCATTAGGCTGTCTGAGATTAATCTCTTTGGATTTATCTCCATGCAATAAGATTTATTGACAAGCATGCTTTGGAACACGAGTCCCCCTTGTAAATTCCTTTTCCTGGTGAATAAAATGCCAGTAGAATCAGGATGGAAAAAAAGAGAGAGGAGGAAGTGGCAGTAATGGCAGTTAAAAGTGTGGATAACTTGAAATTCCAACTCTCCATTTGAATAACAAAATTTAGAATGGCCGTGTCTGTACCCCACACTTAACGTGGTGGCTGAATTAATCCATTATTTGAGTTGTCACATTATATTGGCCCATAAACTTTCCAAATAGCCTAGGTTCACATAATATACTAAACAAATGCATTAATCAAGGTTAATAGTCATCAAGGTTCACACAACTGAGTGACTGTTGACAACAAATTCACAATTCACTTGAAGTAAGATGTTTCCACCCATTGACTTAGAAGCTGAGTATGTACAGAAAGTCCTCAACTTATAACCATTTATTTAGGGACCATATGCATTATGATGCCTCTAAAAAAGTGACTTATGACTGGTCCTTGCACTTATGACCATTGGGGCAGTCTCACGATCATGTAGACAAAATTTGGGCACTTGGAGACTGGCATGTATTTATAATAGTGGCAGCATCCCAGGATCATATGGTCACCATTTGTGACCTTCCCAAATGTCTTTTGGCAAAACGCGTCAATGGGAGAAGCTGGATTTGCTTAATGACAGCTGCAAAAAGCATCTTAAAAATCAGTCATGATTCACTTAATAAGCTGCAAAAAAGGATCATAAAATCAGTATGACTCACTGAACAATCACCTCACTTGATGATGGAAATTCCAGCCCTAATTGTGGTCATAGGTTGAGGACTATCTGTAATGGCAACAGCTAGAAGATTGGATAATCTTAGGAAACTGTAAAGAACCACTTCAATCCACATGTTAAGAAAGCAGAACTCTGGAAACAGTCTCTTCCAACAGGAACTTTTATTGAAAGAAATTGATAGTAGGCATAATAGACAGGATCTGCGGGATTCCCGTATACATGATGTTTTAAAGTGTCCCTAAGCAAACTCCTCTCCACATTCCTTCCGGCCACTCAGGCCAGCAATTCTCTAGGTGTTAAACCCATGAAAGATAACATCAATCATTTACCAGCTCTTCAGAGTTTATCTTGACGACGGAGAAATAAACCAGATTCCGAAGGTCTGTGTCTTTTCACACACACACCCCTTTTCTAGTTTCCCAGTAAGGAAGAGAAGTTCAGAGGGACATAGGATAAGAGTCAAATGGTTCCATTATTTTCAGAAAAATAATCATTTTTGCTTCATAGGGTGTGGGAAATTTCATACCCGGTAATGCCTCTGCCAGGAATCAAGTGAACAAGACCAGAAGATTAATCTCTGCATGGGTTTCCAGGTGGATCACATATGTCATCCCAGTTTGCATTGCAGTGGACACCTTTAATCCATTTGTTATTCAGCAGGCCTTTTATTCACACATGTCTGCAATGCTCTACCTCACTCCAGGCTACAGGGCAGGCAATCAAGAGGTTTTTAAGATGGAATAGATGTCTGCCTAAATGACAAGGGAAGATTGTAAACCGATGCAGGTGGACTTCTGTTTAAGCCCAGGATTAAAGCTTGCTTAGAGTGTGTTTCCATTAGTATCCGACTATAATTCCAAAGCGATTGCATTTAAAAATCTTTGCAGCCAAAAGAATGGACAATCACACCCCCAAATTCCAATGAATGATGCTCTGGGAAGCAGAGATTTCTACAGGCAGTCCTCAAACGATTGCAGTAGAGTTTACCCCTCGTGGTCGTAACTCATGAGGGTCATAAATTTTTTAAACAAATGCTGCAATCATTAAGCAAACCAGAGTTTCACTTAAGGGCACAATTTTGCCAAATTTACTGGAAATAAATGCTGGTTTTCAGCAAAAAAAAAAAAAGTCATAAAACACATTCATGCGATCCTGGGAAGTTGCAAATGGCCATAAATGCAGTCCAGTTGTGGAGTGCCCAAAGTGTGGTATTGTGACAGCAGGGGGAGCCTCACAATCAGAACTTTGAATCCAGATCATACATGCTCCCCAGGTAGCTCCATTGGAACTTCAAAAGCAACCGGTCGTAAGTTGAGAACTACTTGTAATTCAGTGCATCTTTGGCAGATCGCTGGCCAATTTCCCTTGGAATACTTCCTACCAAAAATCACCCCCCCCTCCCTAAATGATTGGTTTCCCTGTCAAACTGTTTTTTCTTCACATTTAACCAGTTTTTGCCTTCTTATAATGTCAGACCATTATTCTGTGCCTGCACTCTGAGGTGACAGAAAACAGGTCACAGCCTATTTCTGTCTAACAATTCTTTCCAGGTGTTTGAAGCGGCTATCATACCCCTCCTCCATCCTCTCTTCCAAGGCTGAACATGCTGACTTTTCTCAATCTCATCTCATAGGAATTGGTTTCCAGCCTCCTGACATTTCCTCCCTCTGAGAACAGGAGCCCAGAATAACTGAAAAATGTGAGACACCCTTGAATGAATTTTGGAGGCTGCAGAGACAGAAAACTTTATCCAACTTTTTTTTGCAGTCATTCACCAGCACAAGAGAAAGTTAAATCCAAATATTGATCTATACAATAGGACAGTGATGGCAAACCTTTTAGAGACCGAGTGCCCAAACTGCAACCCCAAACCCACCTATGCATTGTCGGGTGCTGAGTGGGTGTGGCCCATTGGCTGGGTGTGGCCCATTGGGTGGGTGTGGCCCATTGGGTGGGCATGGCTGTGGTGGTAACGGCAGACTGGGTGGGACTAAAAAGTTCAATCAATCAATTCCAACTTTGTAAGATCTTTTTTTTTCCCCACAAGAAGTTGAAATTGACTCATTGATTGAACCTTTTTTTTTTTGCACACGGCGGCGGAGGCCTAAAGCGAAAAGGTTTTATAAAACCCAGCTGAAGGCCTAGGACTGGGCGACGATGCGCATGCCCACAGAGAGGGCTCTGAGTGCCGCCTCTGACACCCGTGCCATAGGTTCACCACTACTGCAATAGGATATTAAATCAAAATATACTGTATATTGGTGCAGGCAATCCTCAATCTGCAACAGTTCATTTAGTGAACATTTGAAGTTACAATAGAACTGAAAAAAGTGACTTATTTTTTTTTTTCATGCCAATGATTGTTGCAGCATCCCCATGGCCATGGGATCAAAATTCAGACCATGAAATCCCCTCCATAGGGAGTTTAAAACCATTGAAGTTGGCTTGGCTAACAGAATCTTGCAAGTTTGATTGTGCTGGATCCCTTCTTCTTTCTTATAATTCAGGGAATTAGGGAGGAATATGTCTGCGATGCTTCCAAACATTATTCTGGAGTTTTAAAAAAGTTTCAGTCCCCCTTCCTCTTGCCTAAAGTACAGCTTCTGCATATCTTCATTGAGGTCATTTTCCTTACTCTACACAATCAGAGAGGACTCTAAGGGCCAACCAACGGGTGCTGAATACATATGTGCTCTGCAAGTTGTAGATTTCCCATTCCTGGAACTGTGGAACTGAATATGTGAAAAGGTGGCTACATGCAAATCACATCAGGCCTGCTTTGAATAGCTAATTCAATTTGACTTGGATTTAGGAACTAGATTGTCAAATTACATTCTCCCAATTTGGATGTAGCCATCAAATCATCAGAGTGATTTGGAAGCCAATGACTTGAGTCAATATTTGACACCCCATTGATCTCCAGAACCGATTCAGCTGATCTGGCTGGCTAGATGGGTACCCTCTTCCTCCCTCTCTTACTCCATATGTGTCCTTCCAAAAACTCTGCAATCGGTAGAAGAGGATGACCATCCATTTAGAGTATAGTGATCTTTGCTCTCAACAGCTTGATCTGAAATGACAATCCAGTTTGGAAAGCCTGCGTCACAAGGAGAATCAATCAAATCACCTCTAAATGGATTCTTTGCATCTAGTCTATGCACAAGCATACTAAATGGACAGATAGCTTGATTGCTTGTAAGACATCTTCCTCTGGAGCAATAGATTCCCATAGTGAATATTTCAGCCATGCAATTAAGCAGTGACTAATTAATTGAGCCTGTCAAGCAGAACTGAATAGGCAAAAAGGGGCCCACTTAGAGAGTTCCAGAAGGAAACTAAAATAAATTCCACAAAGACAACCGGGAGACTAGATTGTCATTTTGTGGAGCAGTTACAGCTATTCCTGGCAAAATAGGCCTGAATCATTTCCCTACCTTCAGAGATAGTTGATAAAACTACTGCTATGATGAATAATAATAGGGCTTACAATCCACATTTTGTAAAAATGAATGACATTTTGGGAAGTTTAAGAAAATCAACCATCCCTCGTGATCCTGAGGGATGATAAAATACTTTGGCCTATGGTATGTTAAAAAAAAAAACCTAGCTTTACAGTGCAAGATCTCCTATTCTACCTCAATTCTGACCACCAGAGAAATATTTTGAGGAAGAAGGTTAGCTAGAAAACTTCACATGAAGTCTCCCTCTTATGAGAACCAGGAAATTCATTGATGCTCACATATCAGTCCCGAGAGGCACCTTGCTATTGGCTGTTCTTCAATAGTCTTCTGTCTAGCTTGAGTAGGAATTATGGCAGGTGGGATCCAAATTGAGAACCTTTTCTGCCATGACTCCCATCCTCTGGAACATCGAGTCCCTGGAACTGAGATCCTTACCCATGTGACAAGCCAAGAAGTAAAGGAATGGAGAATTTTTGAACATACCATTCTTGTATTCTTGATTAACATGATATGGTCATGACAAAGGACATCTTGATACCTAACCAATCTACTTGGATGAATGACCAGTAAAAATTAATCAATGGTGATGCTCAGCAACTCAGTTTTGTCTACAAAATAAGAGTTGGATGGAAGAGAAATTTAATGTTCTGTCTTATTTTATTTATTTATTAAACAAATTTATATGGTTGTCCAGTTCACCCATAGGTGACTCTGGGTGGCTTATGACATTAAAAACCACAACATGAAAACCCCATCCCATCCTCCATCTCAAAGACCATCCAAGGTTAACATCTCATGTCCTAATGTTTCTTGACCAGTGACAAGGAGGGATCATTTGTTATGTATGAGTGAGTCAATGAATGTAAGATGCTCATATTGCTAAAGTAAAGGTTTTAAAATCTACCAGTAGTCTCTTGATGATAAGATTCACTGAAGGAAAGGTCTCTGAGCTTGGCTGTTTTCTTGCAGAGGTTTCATTGCCAAACTAGCTAACATCACCAGTGCTAGAAAGGAGTAACTCTACTAGTGTTCTACTAGTGACTTGCCCTGTCAGTGTTGCTGGAAGTGGACTTGGTGGTCCCTTGATTTGGCTGTTGTTTACTGTTAGCTTGTTTGTCTGAATTTCTAGTTTCTTGATTGGGTATTATTTGCTTCTTGATTGTTGCTCTAGTGTTAATCTTTGTGTTAATCTCTGCTCATCTGGATGTTGATTGCTGATGAGGAAGTGTTTAGGTCTTTTTGTTTCCTTTTTTGCCCTTTTTTGTTGTTGTCTCTTTTGAATTGTTCATTGACTTTGCTCAGAGACTGCATAAAAGCTTTCCTAATTTTGTCAGGCAAACCTCTCGTAACAGAATCCGCTTTCCTATAACTTAAAATCAACATTTTGTGTCATGCATTCTGGAGTAAGACAGGAGAGGTCTTGATCATCTTCATTGTGGCATGTTTTCAAGTGTTTGAAGTGTTGAAAGTAAAGTCTTCATCCTGGTTCATCCAAGCCGGGAATAAATAAGCAACATGGCGACTGCTTTGGGAAGATGGTTACAGTTTATTGAAGAGGCAGAAAGATGGTTCTTGCAGGAAAGACCAGAGGAAAGAAGGACCTGAGCACATGGGCAGTAGGTTTTTATACCCTCTCTAGCCTTTTGTTTGGAATAGTTTCCTGTTCCTGTGGCATGAACTTTGAGGATATTTCCTGTGTCACGTATTCTGACCTGAGTTTAGGTGTGCCTCTCTGGTATACTTGATGGTAATGGGTTAGTCCTATTATGTCCCATCTCAGGTGGGATATTCAGATTTTAGGTCTCTTTGTCTTCTTGAGTTTTCTGCCTCCAACTTTCTGATGGTTACATTTGCATTTGTATAGGGCTGGCTCCTGCTTGGGGCAAAGACAGAGACTTGGGGGCTCGGTTGGTTTCTGCTTTTAAAAATCCTTTTGAGGAAAAATATATTTTTCTGCTCTTTTAATATTTCCTTCTCTGGGGGGCTCTGACTTCCCACAGAAGATTATGGTCATCTCCCCTCTCGTTTCTTTTCTTGAGGCTTAACATGCTTCGCTCTTTCAATCACTACTCATGAGGGATTTTTTTTAAAATTCCCTGATCATCTTTGTTATCCTTTTTTGAACCTCTTTTAATGTCTCTGAATCCTTTTAAAGTGTGGTGCTCAGAATTAAGTGCAATGCTTTATTTCCCATGATTTGAAAATTATACTTGATGCAACCTAAAATTGCATCATATGCCGGATCAAGGATCATTCCAAGAACTTTTTTTGTAATTCTGTTGCCAAGCCTGGTACCCCGCTATCTTATACTTCTGCATTTGACTCTTGTTTGTTGTGCAGGTTAGCTCTCACACAGTTAGTAAAAAAAAGGAGCAAATAGGAGCAAATCTGCTGTGAACACACACACACACACATACAAAATTAGATGGAAACAGGTCAGCCCACACAAAAAAGGAGGAAGCAGCAGCCTGTTATGTAGGATAAGAGGGGGAAAGATATGCAAGGGAATTTAAACGTTGTTTCTAGGGCAATTGCTGAAATTCTTTTGATTATGGGTTTCTAACTTTCCAAAATAAATGTAACTTCTTGCACGTCTTGGGTGCTTTTAGATTTTGTAAGCGAGGGAACAGTACTTTTAGGAACAAAATTCCCACTGAATCACACAGAGTAAGGGCAAGGAACAGCAGTTTCCAGCTTCTCTAAGCATTGCCTATACTTGCCTTTGCTGCAGTAACTGTCACTCAGCAACATTCAAAGGACCACTATTTTCTCACCCTCAATCGAATGGTCAATCGGAAAAAATGAACTCTGTACTTGAGCAATATCTAAGATGCTTTATTGATTATCAGCAGAAATCGTGGGTGGACCTACTCCCTTTTGCAGAAGTTGCGTACAATAATGCAGTCCATTCCAGCACAGGTTACACTCCTTTTCAAGTAGCCACCGGTCAAAGTTTCAACCCCATGCCAGAATTAACCCCAAACGAACCAACAATCCCATCACTGAAAGAATGGGTGGAACAATTACAAAACACCTGGCCAATAGTTAGAAAAGCACTAGATGAAGCTAGACAGGCTTACAAAGCACAAGCTGATAAAAAAGGGTTGAGCCTACACCATTCATTATAGGAGAAATGGTGTACTTATCTACAAAATACCTGAAGTCCCTACAACCCTGTAAAAAACTGGGACCAAAGTATATAGGGCCTTTTCCAATTAAAAGAATCATAAACCCAGTAACAGTAGAATTAGAATTACCCAAAAATCTCAGGCAAATACACCCAATTTTTCATTG
>NW_015388824.1:11459-39534 GCF_001527695.2 Protobothrops mucrosquamatus
TGCCTGAGACTGTCTCTGGGAGAAGGGGGTGATGGGGGTGGCTAAAGGGGGGACCCCTTTAAAATCTTGAGTTGGAAGCTTTCACCCCAAGTCCTGTTTAGAACGCCTGCCACCATCTTCTCTTAATAAAGATGCCTATTGGAAGAAATATTCCAAGAGTTCTGTCTTCTTAAGATGCAAAGTGGGGTAGGTCCTTACACCAGGTTTACTGTGTTGTATGAACATAACCCAATAGCCAAAAGTTTACTTTTTACTTATATCTATAGATTTTATGTATATATGTTTCTCTCTCTCTCTCTCTCTCTCTCTCTCTCTCTCTCTCTCTCTCTCTCTCTCTCTCTCTCTCTCTCTCTCTCTCTCTCTCACACACACACACACACACACACACACACATTGTGTTTTCTGGTTCTAAGGCCATAATTAAGAAATTAAATTAAAAAAAGGAAAGCAGCCCCTAGCATATCCACCATGGCTAACAAGCTTCACCTGACTCTACACACACTTACACAAATGCATACTTATTTCTTTCTTAATGTTACCTTTGCCCCTCATATTCCATGCCAGAAATGAAGGTCAAAGATGAATCTTTCTGCTTTAGCTTAGCCTTAGCATGAAAGTAGGGGAAGAATAGTGCAATATATTGTTTTCTGCTGAAGTTTAAAAATACAAAGAAAAAGACTAACATGAAGGAAAAATATATATAAAAAATAGGAAGGGAAGGGAAGGAAAGGAAAGGAAATGAAAGGAAAATATATTTAAAATGATATAAATATAGAAAGTAATTACTTTCCCCTTCATCAAGACAAGAACAAACATTTTCAACAACTTAATATCTTCTGTAATATTTCAACCAAAAATCTCATCAACCCATATCTCATCTTTTTAATGTATTGACAAATAATAAAGCTTCCTCCTTCGGTCTTAATTAGCCAAAGTCCATTAAGGGCTACCAGAATAATAGATCTAGATCTAGATCAAATCTATATCTATATTTTTATATCTATATCATCTATATCTAATCCTAACTTTAAAAAAATCAAATCAATTTCATATTTCTTTACTTAACGCAATACCTTGTCATTTTATCTAGAGGAAAAAAATCTTTCCCATGTCTTATCTCATATCTACAAATAAATCCCCAAACATCTATTCAAACTTAATCAAGATAAATTCCATTAGGAGCTACTGGAAACAAAAACATATTTGATATATTAATATTTAATCTTTTCAAATGATGTCCCACAGATTAATTTCTTATCATCTTCTCCTCATCTCTTCTTAATTGTAATACCATAGCATATCCCTTTCTCTAAAATTACAGCAAAAATGATTTTCTTCCCATATCTTATCTATAAACAAATCTTTAAAACCTCATCATTTAGTCCTAGTCCAGAAAAACTCATTATAATTTATTAGGGGGGAAAAAAGAGAATCGTACACAATTTAATTTTCATCCAATAAGTCAACATTGTAAATCTTCATTTTACTTTTAAAGGTCTTGATATTTATTCCTTTTTAGGTAATGTACCAAAAGCTGATTTATTTTCTCTTTTCCTTTTTTTTAGAAATTCCCTTATAGGTCCTTGAGTTACGACTACGATGGAACCCAATATTTCTGTTTTTAAGCAAGACATTTGTTAAGTGAGTTTTGCCCCATGTTACTTTTTTCTTGCCACAGTTGTTAAGTCAATCACTGCAGTTTGTGGGAAGTCACCCCCGCCCCAGAGAAGGAAATATTAAAAGGGCAGAATATTATATTTTCTCAAAGGATCTTAAAGAGGCAGAAAAGCATGCCCAGTTTTTTTCTTAATAGCCCCAAGTCTCCCTCCGCCAAGCAGAAACCAGCTCTTTAGAAATGCAGATGTGATAATCCATTCAGGAAGATTAAAGCCCTCCAGCTAGAAGCTTAGGAAGACAAAGACACCTAAAATCTACATACCCCACCCAAACTCTAAGACAGGACATAATAGGATTAACCCACAGATGCCAAAGGGACACAGGTCAAAGTTCATGCCAAAGGAACAGCTCCAAACAAAAGGCTCCAGAGGGTATCAAAACCCACTCCCTACATGTGCTCTCTCTCTTTTCTTCCAGAGCCATATTTCTGTCTGGCTCACTTCTTCAATAAACTGCAACCTTCTTTCTAAAGCAGTCGCCATGTTATTTATTCCCGGCTTGGACTGAACCATGATGAAGACTTTTCCTTCAACAAGTTGTTAAGTTAGTAACAAGGTTGTTCAGTGAATACAGCTTCCTCATTGACTTCGCTTGTCAGAAGGTCATAAAAGGGGATCGTGTGAGCCCTGGGACACTGCCACCATCATAAATATGAACTAGTTGCCAAGCATCAGAATTCTGATCACGAGGATGCTGCAATGGTTGTAAGTGTAAAAAAAGGTCATCAGTCACTTTTGTAATGTTGAAACTTTGAACAGTCACTAAATAGGCTACCTGTATAACACATTTCTTTTGTAAATCCAAAGTAAAAGAATTGCCCAAGTCATTTTCTGAGTTCAAATCCACAGGTCCCAGTCACTTCTCTGGTTTATTATTTGTTCGATCCTTTTAATTATTCAACCTCAGCCAGTCTCATTTGTAAATCCTGCATAACATACAGTATTTGTTAATATCATTCTTGCATACTGTCAATTTTAGATCAATATGCAAAACAGCCTGATTTTCAGTTATATCCTTTTATCTCTTCTTTTAAGCCATTTTTTTTATTATATCAGATAGTCTAAAGAGTAGATGCTGGGTACATTGTTGTCAAAGATCCTTGAATTCTTCCAGAATTAAAATACTTATCTCCATTGTGGGTCTTCTCCTTTAATTATAATCTTTAATTCTTTCTGGTTGCCTCTAGTAACCATCATTCAATCTCCCCTCTTATCATGTTTTTCTTTCATCCAGAATATTTTCCCAGGAAGAGATTTCTTACATTGAAACTCAAAATCTTCATATATTTTAATAAGATTTTAAACAAGCTACAGGAAGTAATCCTATAATTATTTTCAAAGTCTTGTTTCTGTTAATCTGACTTCTACGCCCTTTTAAAAACTTTCCAAAATCAATATCACCCTTGTGCTGCTTATTTCCAAATAAAACAGTTTTTTCTTTAAGTTTTAAACTTACATAAATCTTCTTTCCCTGCTGGTTGGAGAAAAATCACCCCATGCAATAAAAATCTTTCTGAAAGTTCTTAATATCTAAAAAGCAATTTACAAGCTATTTCCAATAAAAGTAATTAAAGGGGGAAGAGGGTGAAATCTGTGGATTGTTTTGACCATGGCTTGGGCAAAGCTGACTCTACTGATTCCCAGGGCTCTAAAATCCCTTAGAGCAGAGGTGTTAAACTGTCGGCCCACGGGGCGGATGCATCATAACAAAACTGCGCCCACCCCATTGCCAGCAATGGCAAAAAAGTCACAATATGTGGCGACATGTCACGTGACATTGCGAGTTTGACATCCCTGCCTTAAAGACTACTTTTTTATAGCCTTGTTGCAGGGAGCATCTGTAGGGAATCAGTCGGATTATCCCAAGTTCTCTCCTGCATCCAGAGAGGAGTTTGGAGAGCGGGTTCCTTCACCATTTTTGGTCCACCATTGCTTCCCCAGAATTCAGAATAGTGCAGTTTAGATGAGAAAAGACAATCCAGCTGAGATGTGACAGCCGTGAGAAGGAAGGGCTTCAAAGAAACTCTAACTTCTATACTCTTCATTTTTTTTTTTACCCCAGAATAACACGAAAGATGCTCTCCTGAAATTCATTTGGCTCCTTTGGTTGGTTAGGGTTAGGGTTGAGCAATGTCATTTATTTGATAGGGTTCTGCAACACTGCCATAAGCTTCTGAAGGAATCGTAGTTTGGATGACTTGATGAATGCAGGAATTTTACACGTTTTTCAAACTCCACCTTGCCTTCCCCCCTCTCTTCTGCTCATTTCTGGGATTTTTTTTATTATTCTGCCAGAGTTGGTTTGTCTTGAGTAGGCAGCTGATTTGAAATCCAGCTGCTTTAAATTTCTGGCAAAAGAATCTCTCTCTCTCTCTATGCGTATGGTGAGCTGGTCTTGCAGTGAGGTCTCAATGACTGACGTGTCTCCTTTCAGTTCTCCTCCCTTCTTATGAATGATGCACATCAAACACAGCTGTGAAGTGCACTGGGTATTCTTCAATCTTCAGTCTGCATCTTGATTTCCTTTTACTGCTTAAATCTTCCCGCTGCATTAAAAACCATTGGAGATTCCTGATCTTATAGAGTTAGAGGAGGTCTGAGGCTACCAGGGGATTCAGGCTTCAAAACAAACTGAGCCACAAAGTTGAATAGGATTTATCAGTCTGACAGAGCCGTGCTGGACTGGAGAGTCTAAGGTTATATATCCCTTGAGTGAGAGGAATGATGTATAAAAAGGCATCGAGAGGCACTTCACTGGCTACTGAGCATTTGATGTTTTGTGTATCTAGAAGTTCAATTATAAGCCAACCAAGGACACCTCAACAGTTTTCCAATAAGTAGGCTTGCTATTGATGGGCCAGTGTCTTTAACAAGGTGGAAGTCCTTGAAGAAGTAGCTGAACATCACCTTTCAGAATCTTTCACCAGTGGTCATGCTAGGTGAGGGTGCTAGAAGATGTGGCTCCTCAGCATCTGGAAATCCATTGGATTTATAAGATTTCTGGTTTAAAGAGTGTTATCTATATATTCTGCATAGTGATGCTAATGAACTGGGGATTAATTCCCCACACTGGCTGGGGAAATCTGGGAATTGAAGTCCATATAGCTTAAAGTGGCCAAGACTGAGAAACACCACAGTAGAGTATTTAATACAAGCCCAGTAAAAGGTATCTAAAATTGCATCAACAGAGATTTTTTTTTTCACGTGCAGCTATTTCTCATCTCTGCCTCTCCTTTCACTTGGCTGGTTGGATGAATTATCATGTCAAAGAAAAAATCCCTAGAAGAAAAAAGGTGTTATGTCTATCCTTATGAAACCTATAAACACTTTTTGGCTCATTTTGCTCCTCTGTCTTTCTTACTCTCTTGTTCTTCCCATCCTCGCTCAGCTTGTCTGTTTCAGTTTAACATCTTTAGGGGAAGATGACAAATGCAAGAAGGGGCAGGGAGAGATCTTGCTTTTGATCGATGGCATTTAACAACATGGCCACCAGTTCTATTCCTCCCCTACCACATTTCAGTTTCAATTCAGACCTTGCCACCGCTGTACTGAAACCTGTGAAACAGTTCCACACAAAAGAGAGAGAGAGGGTGTTTGTGTGTGTGTGTGTGTGTGTCAGTGAGAGAGAGAGAGAGAGAGAGAGAGAGAGAGAGAGAGAGAGAGAGAGAGAGAGGTGGTAGCAAAATTACATTTCTGATGCTACCCAATATTCTGACCTATTGCAATCGATAGTGATGCTGGGTTGCCATAGCAACCACAGAAACTATAAAATGGTCCTGGTGTTGATCTTTTGCTTAGATGGCCCAACAAAGTCTTTAAAATGGGTTGAAATCTAAATATTAGAAAGAAAATCCTAGTGATAATTAAAAAATGAAGAAGAGGAAGAAGAGAAGGAGGAGGAAGAGGAAGAGGAAGAAGAAAGAAAAGAAAGAAAAAAAGAAAGAAAGAAAGAAAGAAAGAAAGAAAGAAAGAAAGAAAGAAAGAAAGAAAGAAAGAAAGTAAGAAAGAAAAAGAAGGGGGCATGATGGAACTGAACATCAGAGGAGATAATTTAATCTTTTTGATATGATGACAATGATAGTGATCAGAGGCACTAAGCTTGAGAGCTCTTTATATATATCTATAGCTGGACAAATCCATATTCTTATTCTGTATTACTTTTTCATATTTTACCATTATCATGATTCCACTCAATTCCATTTCCCTTCCATTTCTGCTAATTTGCACATTACAATTCCCCCTGCCTTTTAATGCTTAGTGTCAGACACAACCAATCAGATCCATATGCAAAGAGTTCATTTAGCTATTTTATTGTTCATCCCTATAATACAGGAATTTTCTCAGACTGGCTGTCTATACCTGGGCTAGACTAGATAAGGTTCAACAGCACTCAAGAGGGATTCAGGCCCTTCTGGGCCTACAGAAAGATTCCAGACTAATTCCCTGCTTGACTCCTCCCTTTGAATCAGCCAGTCTCTTTCTGACATCTAGAGCTATTTAGACTTCTTTCCTTTTCTAATGTATATTTTTTAAAAAAAAATATTACAGATTTGATCACCACAAAATTTTAAAATGCTTAAATGATCGAGGGGGCAACTTTCTCAGAGGAAAAACAAGGGGGGAAGGGATTTTTTAAATTTAGCAGGGGAAACAGTTTCAAGTAAATTATTTTACAAAATATTCACAATTCTGAATCATAGGGAGAATACACAGTTAGTCTATAGGAATAAAGGAATGAATAATTAAGATTGTAGTGATTAGCCACAATATCTATTGGCCACTGCAGACAAAGATCTTCCTTTTTTAGTGGGGATTAACAATAAATTATTCAAGGAGAACATATGGTGTCAAATTAGCCAAACAAAATCTTCCCTCCCCAAATATTATTTCCCAGGGTTTAGAGACTCAAAGGAATGCTGATTCAGAAGTGCTAGGAAGTAAGGCCATTTGATAACTCTACACACAAGGAACAACCGATACAATCTTAGAGCCCATTGTGCAAGTCAAAAGACCATTGTATTAATTCCTGTTACCTTACCATTATATGCATACTAGCTGTACCCGGCCACGCGTTGCTGTGGCTCAGTCTGGTTAAATGGAAAAGAAAGAAAAGAGAAAGCGCACGTTTGTAATATGTTTAATTTCACAATGCTTGTGGGTATACAATATTTTTTGTTGTTCCATTGTCTGTGCAGATATAGAGATTGTCTGGCTTGCCGACTCTAGAACACACAACATATAATTGTCCGTGTGAGAAGCAATCCGTGTCTAGATCTAAACCGCACAATTCTAAAGATTGGCCCTGAGCTTTGTTGATGGTGATTGCAAACGCCAATCGAATTGGGAATTTCAATCTCTTAAATTGAAATGGCATATCCGTTGGAATCATAGGAATGTGAACAGATGGCGCTGTTTTTCAAAAAAGCATGTTTTTACCTGTCACAGGTGTGACATCTATATAATAGTAGGTATATAAAAACATGCATGTATTCGAATGCAATGTTGTGTCAAAATTTCAAAGCAATCGGTGAAGAACTTTCGGAGATTTAAGATTTTGAACAAACGAACATTTACATTTTTATTTATATAGATAACATATATGCCATAACCTGGTTGAGTATTTGTTGTACTGATTAAATATATATTACAATTTGCATGAGTCTATAAAAAAGGGGGCTGTACCCACGATTCTTTATATCTTTCTGGTATCATATCAAACCATATTTTTCTCTTCTGTGGAATTGGAAGCGGATCTCTAGTTCTAAACAAATTCTGAAAATTTATCCTACAGTATGGTGGTAAGCCTTCTGAAGCATCTTAAAATGGTTGCTTAATTTGAAGTCCAGAGTTAAATGGCTCTTCAGAAGCCTTGAAGGTTCTTCAAAACCTCTCACTAAGTTCTAATTCCTCCTGCAATTCCACCTGGGAAAATTATCACATACGTGACAATTTTAGGATCCCTTTCAGTCTGAGCATTTGAACTCCATTCCTTTTGCTTGGACCATTCAGACTGAGTTAACAAACTGAGTTCAGAATGACTAAAATGCATACGCAGAAGCAGTCCAAATCACTTCAAACATTTTAAATTTAATTAACACACTTCATCTGAATCAATTTCAACCATTGAATATTCACACAGTCCATATTAAAAGAACTAAAACGAAACCTTTAGAGTTAATTCGGGGTAGTGTTGAAGTCACTGGGCTAGGAACCAGGAGACTACTTTAGCCTTACCTGAGGCACAAAGCCAACTGGATGACCTTGGGCCAGACATACTCTCTTAGCCCTAGGAAGTGGGCAAGGGCAAACTACTTCCAAAACCTTGCCAAGAAAAAAAAATGCAGGGACTAGTCCAGGAGGTTGCCAGGAGTTAAAAACCAAGGAAAGGGGGGAGAGGGGAGGAAAAGGGAAAGAAGAGGAGGAGGAGGAGGAGGTGGAGGAAGAGGAGGAGGAGGGGAAAGAGAAGGAGAAGGAAAAGACCTCCAACTATCTCTCATAGAGTTGTGAGGGTGTTTGCGGGCATAACTCTGTTGCAATGCAAAACCTCTCCATCACCCACTTTTCTTACCCTCCCTTTTTGTACTGTGGAAATAGATTTTTTTTTAAAATCCACATCTTCAGAAGAGAGATCTCAAGAGGTGAAAAAATAACCACCAGTCTCATGCTTTTTCGTCACCAGCCAAATGTTTTCTGACAAACCAAACTCACACCTCTTAAAAGGTGTGATCCAAACATCACCACTAGGAGATGGATCCAAAAAAGGTCAACTCAAGTTTGACAGGATAACTTTTAACCAAGCAGCAAAACTGGGGCATCAAGAAGAGAAATTGGAGTTGAAAACTGAAATTAACAAGGATCTCAGGACCAAAGGGGACCCGAAAACCAGTGTGGTGTAGACGTTAAGGCTAAAAACCTGGAGATCATAAATTCTAATCCTGTCTTGGGCAGAAAGCCAGCTGGTTGACCTTGAGCCTTGGGCCAGTCACCACTTCTTAAAATCCTTGCCAAGAAAACTGCAGCGATGTGTCCAGGTAATCATCAAGAGTCAAAAACTAACTTGAAGGCACCCACAAAGTAAAATCTTCTTTTGAATCTTGCCAACTTTTGGAAATGTGACTCCTGATGCATCAGTCAAAACAAGATGAGAATGTTGGTCTAGCAAAAGCACAAACTCCAGATCTCAAGATTACGGCTTACCTTAATAGAAGAAGCACATCATTCATCTGCTTCATTTTATCTGGAACCAAAGGAAAAAGATCAGGTGAAGGAAAGTCAACCGTGGCTACCCCTGCACACTGTCAAGATTTCTAGCAAAGAGAATGACAGAACAGTCAGAAGCTTCAGAGCTTCGGGGAATGGCCCTTTGGCTCCAAACATTTCTTTCATGCTGTGACTTCTCCTTGTGTCAGAAAAAAAAGGGGATATAAAGCTGATTTACTGAAGAAGATGATTTGCCAATTATTGAGTATTCTTAAACGTCTTGTAGAAATCAGTCAGCCACAGCAATTACTTTACCACAGATACATTTCTGTCGATTTCTAGATGACATCTGTTGCTGACCTTGGGATCAGCAGAGAGCACTTTTTGCTTTTTTTGTTGTTATGGAAATGAGGGTGACTTTGGCCCAGAACAATGCCGATCATCTCTGGGTGGTGAGGTTCAGCAGACAGTCCTTGGCTGATTTTACATCTCTGATATAATTTACATAATAATATACTGACTTCATGTCAGCAGTTCTCTTGGCATGGGTTACTTCCTTCAATGACCCTTCAAAGTGCTGATCAACGGAAGCCTTACTCCACAAAACCTGGCATAATTCAAAGATGTATCCTTTCAATATATGGAAAATACAATGGCTTGAGCTAAGAACGCTGCAATTCTGTTCACCATTTGAAACAGAAAGAGTACTTTAAGCAGACTTTTAACCTTTTAACCTTTTCTGTTGATTTTGCAGAAATATCTAGTTTTCTACAATCTAGGTTTCTTTCTGATTATCATGTGGAGATATTTATAAACCACGAAACAAAATAAAATAAAGGAATCCAACATTTATGATTGGGTGCTCAAGACTCAATACTTTCTTCACCAAGTTAGTTGACTCCTGTTGTGCCAACAATAAATGATGGAGGGTTTTCAAAATTCTTACAGTAACTATAAGAGGTGTGCTATGAGAGGTTTGGGAGTGAAAAATACTGGTGAAGCAGAGATGGAAATTCGTAGAGGTGCCCCATTTTTTTCATCCCATCTAGAAAGTTCTCTCAATGCTGAGTTGGACTTGGAGGAAGCACAGCTGGAAGACCTCAGAGACGCTTGTAAACAGACAGGTCACATGAGTAGGACAGAGGGAGGCAATGGGGCGACTCCAGGGGAGAAGGAGAAAGCAGTGAGAAGCCACGCCTTCAGGGCTGCGTAACAAAAAGGGAATGTGTTGGCAGGGCTGGTTGCTGGAGACAACCGTTTGCAAAGAACTTCAGAGTCAAGAGATCGTGGTCTGTTTATTTTGCTTGTGAGTTATTTCCTGTTTGACTCGTGCTCCATGTTGCTTTTGGACAAGGTCTCCATTGGAAAAGTGTTCTGTTGTTTTTATTTTCTGGGATAATTATCAGGTCTGTAACTCACATAAAAAGTGTTTATTTTCCAGTCTACTGTTAAAAGAAGCATTGTCTTTGTGAAGTAACAAGGACGTACGTAGGCTGGGACAGAACAGCTTCCTGCTATGAAGCAATAGTCCAAATATACTGTTGTCTTTCAGCAGGTTGACCCAACCCTAATAGGTCAAAAGGCAATAGAGCTGCATCCTTCTCTGTTTCAAGTCCTGGCAATGGTGATGGCATTGGTGATGAGAGATAGCTCACTAGCTCCTCTGCTTTTCACTCCAGGGAATTTGGTACCCTTATTTAAACCTATATTATTTCCCTTCTGCACATTTTTCTCCCCATCTTCACTCTGCTTCCAGACATAAATGCAAACCCAGGAAGTTCACTAGAAACCTGGAGCAGGAATTTTGCAGGTACATCATGCCATGACAAGGACAATTTATTTCGTGCTGGGGTGGTATGGGACCTCCTCTTTCTATCCAGTGAAATGTGTCTCATCCATCACATTTGCTATTTTTACAACAGCACTGAAAGTTCCATATTCTTCACTCTACAGCCAGACTGTTGCTGAAAACATATTACTATATTATTTCTTTAAAAAAAACAGAAGACAAAGGTGAAAATATGTTTATTTTGGCCTTTTTCCAAAACCCTCTAGGTGTGTTGATTATAACTCCTGTAATTTCCAGCCAGCTGCCTGGGATTGAAGGGGGCAGAGTCAAATATCTCCAAAGGTTACCAGGTCAGGGAAAATGATTTATTAGGTCATCTAGAAACCAACTAAATGAGTTTCCAGTCCTTTGGCTATTTACTTGCAGAATACTCATCCTCCCCATAATGGTATGTATGTCTCAGAGTAAAGTACTGTTGCTAAGCTGCCCAGATAGAGTCTCATCAGAAGCAATAGCTTTGTCTCAAGTTAGACCACAAGTCTAACTTTTGACATGGGAAAAGGTAAAATCAAGAACTTACATGAAAATACCAGGATGGATTTTGACAATGGAGGCGTTTGTACACCCAAACTTNTCTCTCTCTCTCTCTCTCTCTCTCTCTCTCTCTCTCTCTCTCTCTCTCTCTCTCTCTCTCTCTCTCTCTCTCTCTCTCTCTCTCTCTCTCTCTCTCTCTCTCTCTAATCTATCTATCTATCTATCTATCTATCTATCTATCTATCTATCTATCTATCTATCTATCTATCTATCTATCTATCTATCTATCTATCTATCTATCTATCTATCTATCTATCTATCTATCTATCTATCTATCTATCTATCTATATTTTTAGTCATCCAGGTCATACCCCTCTGGACTTTCTTGTTTTTCTTTTTCTTTGAAGCTTCTTCAGCTCTGTCTCCACTATCTGAGCTTCTTCGAAGAAAAAACAAGAAAGTCCAGTTGCCTCCTGAAAAATCACCTTTGGGATATTTATCTATTTATTTTGATGTTGTAAGCTGCCTTGCAGTAAGATGAGCAGCAAACAAATTTAATACATAAATAGCAAATAAATAAATTATTATAAGGAGGATTGACAGATTTTATAAGTCATGTGAAAACGACCCTTACGCCTAGGCCAGGGGTAGGCAACCTTGGCTCTTTTATGACTCGTGGACTTCAACTCCCAGAATTCCTGAGCCATCTTGGCTCAGCTTGGAAACCTCTCCCTTTCCCCTCAGCATGGCTGGCTCAGGAATTCTGGGAGTTGAAGTCCACGAGTCATAAAAGAGCCAAGGTTGCCTACCCCTGGCCTAGGATAACAAGTATAACATCTAAAGTTCTACCTAACCTAGGAAACTGAAGTCAGTTTCTTGTGTTTCTAAAATACATCACCAGGTGGACAACCATAGAGAGACAGAGAAGCAGAATAATTATAGACTGGAAAAAAAACGCCACTGAGAATCCTTCTCAAAAAAACTGCCCTTAAGGCAGGATTGCTCCAAAATCACCTGAGTTTTCCATTAGCACACATCCCTGACACATTAGCACACAGCTCCTTAGGGCTTAATGCGCTTCACTGCCTTTTAAGAGGATGCAAATGAGGTTGTTGAGAGGCAATTAATGATAGGAGAATGAAGTGAAGAGACACCGGTGCTCTGGGGTTTTTTTTTCTTGATGTTTAGTGGAAGCTTTAAACCCGTTTATTCGTGCTTCTTTCAGGTATGTAGGAGAAAAGGTACCACATCAAGAGTCATCAAATGTGACTCTTTAAGCAGCAACCAAACCTGTCATTTGTACTCTATTACACTATCTGATCCTAGCCGATCTGGATCACTCTTCTCCAGGCTGAAAGGGTTTCCATTTTTTGTATTTCTGTCCCAGAATTCTCAACCATGACCAGGATGTCTGGGAAATGCTGGCATGTGAAATCAATATAAATGGAGATGCACCCAGATCGGGGAACTCTGTTCTGGGCACTAGAGTCAACAGGGAACAGCACTATCTATCTATCTATCTATCTATCTATCTATCTATCTATCTATCTATCTATCTATCTATCTATCTATCTATCATCCATCCATCTATCCATCTATCCATCTATCCAGTTATCCAGTTATCCATCTATCCATCTATCCATCCATCCATCCATCCATCCATCCATCCATCCATCCATCCATCCATGGAGATTCTCGTCATCCAGGTCATGGTTGTCCCAACGGTGCTTTTTCAGGAGGCAACTGGACTTTCTTGTTTTTCTTTTTCTTTCTTCTCTCTTCTTCAGCCCTGACCCCACTATCTGAGTGTGAGGACTGAAGAGGAGAGGACAGAATGTGTCTTGCAACATCACAGTGCAAACTCCACCTCTTACCTATTTATGTGAGATACACGCATGAAGGGTGATGTTTGGTGATGTCACAATGTATATTTTATTATTTGGGTGACTCTTTTCTTTTCTTTTTTCTTTTTAATATTTTTTTATTTTTTAAACCAACAAAACAAAACAAAACATAACACACATACACACACAGTGTATAGTCCTCCTTTTTTTTAAATAGCAATTTCGTAATGGTAATCTTCTATTATTTGCATTTCCCCCCCCCTATTCTTCTTTAGATATATTTGTCCTTGTTGTCCCATTGTTTCTTATTTGCATTTTTATTCCTTCATACTATACTTCATACTAAGAATAATACATATTATTATTACTATACATTATTATACACACATTTTCCACTTTTGACCTTTCCACATTTATTCTCCTCTATTATTTCTAGTCTCCAACCAGTGGGTGACTCTTTTCTATTGTGCCTCATCTGTGAAGGAATTCAGTGAAACTTACTTCAGAAATGAATGACTTATTAATCTCTCTGTCTATGATGGAAGGTCAATCTGATTCTGTGTATGAGGAGAAGAGGAATCAACTGCTAAAGGATGTCTATAGAAATTCTCAGTCATCCAGGTCATGGCTGTCCCAAAGATGCTTTTTCAAAAGGCAACTGGACTTTCTTTGTTTTTTCTTGAAGGCATTTCACTTTTCATCCAAGAACTGAAAACTGAAGAAGGTTCTCGGAGGAGAAGCAAAACATCTTCAAGCACCTTTGAAAAAGCCCCTTTAGAACCCTAAGAGAGGAATTTCTGAAAAAATTCTCCAGTCCAAGGAAAGAAGAAAATGTGAGGTAGAAATTCAGAATGACCCCACCTTGATTTGTTATGTGTAAGTGATAATACAAGAGAAATTCTCATAATTGTCTATTAAACAGTTATAATACCCTAACAATAGGGAGCATTCTCGGGTTTTTGACCTGGTGTATCTCAAAAGATTGATGTTTGCTCAGAACTGTGTGCTCTGATTTAGAAATGGCTTTCCAGGATTTCAGGCAGAAGTTCTTTAGGAATGCTGTCCAGTGCAGAATTGTGGTCTGCCTGATTTCCTCCTGTTCATCATCTGTAATATTTCTCACGCTTCAAACCCATTTTCCAGGCCAATCTTTTTTTTTGCAAGGTTTGCATCTTGAGATACCCTTCTCCAATTACTAAGGGAGCAAAAATAATGGTATCACTTCACATCCATTCTGTATCATTTTGTCTCACTCTCTTGTGTTTTAAGATTGCGAATGTCTTGGGGACAGGAATCTGTCTTTATTTATTTTTAGAACTCTGAAAAAGCATCATGTAAATGAATTGCATGCAGTGATGATAATCCTGTTACAGTCTCACAAACCATCCACAGAACATCTGCTGATGAACAGATTATAGATGTGGTAAATATATTGTAATAGTAAGGAGTCTGGGGAAATCTATTTCAGGATGCTTCCCAAGGCAATTTCTGCATCGTTACCTACTATTCAAGCAATCAAACACTGAAAGTCAGGTTGGAGAGGAAGTGCTAGTAGATATTTGGGGTCCTAGAATGGAGGAGTTGAAAGGGGTCTTGGAGATCATCAAGAGGTCTCCTTCCTACCCAGTGGAAGAACCTATTGCTAAAGAGTGTCCTTCAGTACAGTTGGCCATTTTAGACTCCAGTGAAGAACCTACCACCACCATTGTTGAATGGCTATTACTGGTAATATTTTTTTTAAATGTCCAGCCAAAACCTACTTCTTTGTATCTTGCCCATAATACTTTGGCACAAATGGCAATTATGAAAAAAAAAATTGAAACATTTGTCATGCCGCCAGACCTGGCTTGTCCAGCTTGTCTTGCAACATTTTAGGCACAAGTGCATAAAGTCATATGGCTGAAGTTGAGATGTCACAGTATATAGGTAATCCTCAATGTACAACCACAAGTGAGTCCCAAATTTCCATTGCTAAGCAAGACAGTTGTTAAGTGAGTTTTTCACCCTTTTTGCAACATTTCTTGCCACAGATAGCAATAGCATTTATACTTGTATACTGCTCTATGCTACTTTATACCACTCTCTGAGAGATTTACAGAGTCAGCCAATTGCCCCCAATAATCCGGGTCCTCATTTTATCAAGTTCGGAAGGATGGAAGTCTGAATCAACCTTGAGCCAGTTAGGGTTGAACTCCAGACTGCGGGCAGAGTTATCTTGCAAAAACTGCATTCTAACCACTGCGCCACCAGGGCTCCAGTTGTTTAATGAATCACTGCAGTTTGTTAAGTTAGTAACACGATTGTTAAGTGAATCTGACTTCCCCATTGCTTTTGCTTCTTAGAAGTTTGTAAAAAGTGATCACATCACCCCAGGATACTGTAACTGTCATAAATACACACCAGTCCAAATTATGATCACATGACCATAAGGATGATGCAGTGGTTGTAAGTGTGAAAAATGGGCATGTCACTTTTTTCAGTGCTGTTGTAATTTCAAATGGTCACTAAACAAATGGTTGTAAGTTGAGGACTACCTGTATTCATGATCTCTTTGGGGAGCTACCAAATTTTATTAAAAGGTGCATGTTTCTTTAGATTCAGCTCACCTTATCAGACATATTTAAATTCAACATTAATGGCTTTGCTCACTAAATTACTATTGATAACTTATCCTATTATCTTTTATTGGTATTTTATTGTATTATCATTATCTTATCAATAGCATCCTATTAGTATCTTATGATTGACCTCTTGCTGTTTGTATCTTATGATTTATGATTGTAACTATGATTTATGATCTATGACTTAGCACTTTGTTGTTTGTATGTACACTGAGAGCTTATGCACTGGAGACAATTACCTTTGGTCAATAAAGACTATTCCATTCCATTCCATTTGTCAAAATAGGGACAGGAAAAGAGAAGGAGAAGACAGATTAATTATGCTTAAATTTGTTAAACAAATGTCTATGGCCACCCAAATCACACACATGTACCTTCCCAGCTAACAATCGTAATGTAAAAAATGAAAAATGTTAAAAAAAACCACCTCCATTGTTCTGTTGAGATTTTCTGAGGTTGCCGGAAGCCTTTTGATGTATGTGAATTTATCCATCTTTCACTTAGTGGTGTTATTAAAGTCTCATTTTTCCAAGATGGTCACTTTGAAGACAGTAACAAAGTATCCTGGAAAGCTGAAACATTTTGATGCTACCTTTGTCCTTGTGTTTGATGTGTCCATCAGTTCTTTTAGGCGAGATTTATTCTGTCTATTCCAGGTAGAATCCAGAAGTTTTGATAAGATAATCTGTCTCACGGATACCCTGCAGCTGCGTAACTAACCTGTCTCCCCCTCCCCCATCCCTCGCCTCCTTCCAAAATAAATCCTACATCGGTGCAGCCACCCCATGCATCAATGAACCAAACTACAGGTCATAGACATTTGTGCCTTTTGATGAAATGTGTTACAGGTACTCCTCGACTTAAACAAACCATTCATTTAGGGACCGTTCAAATTTAGAATGGCACTGAAAAAAAGTGGCTTATAACCATTTTTCATACTTACTACCGGTTACAGCATCCCAGGGGTCACATGATCAAAATTCCGACCCTTGGCCACTGGCATGTATTTATGATGGTTGAAATCTTCCAGGGTCACGTGATCACCTTCTGACAAACAAAGTCAATGGGGGGAAGCCAGATTCACTTAACAATCATGTTACTACCTTAATAAAATGGAGTGGTTCACGTAACAGCTATGGCAAGAAAAGTCGTAAAATGGGGCAAAACTCACGTAACTGTCTTGCTTAGCAGTAGAAAGTTTGGACTCAGTTGTGGCCGTAAGTTGTAGTCTGGGGTCTGAAAAGAGTTATCTGGGCCCTTCTGATCTTTTGCAGGAGAGTGGCCCCTTGCCTACTGTAACTCTAACCCGGCCGGCATCTCACCGTCATCTGGAGGGCCACGTGGATGGCCAAAGGCTGGACTTGGATAGTCTCTGGACAGATTTGCAAGAGCTATTCTTATGTCTGGGCACATCTAGTGGCTGTAAGGCAGAGTGGAAAGAGGTAAATAAGCCAGAAATTGATCAAGAGAAGAAACAAGAAGTAAAATTAAACCACTTTTTATTCTATGTTCTCTATCAATCAGTCAATTTCCATAGACCATTCAACAATTTTCAATAGCCATTTGAGTTTAAAACAGGCCAAAATAGAGGCTGTTCCTTCTTTTCTCTCCTTAGCAGATCTTTGGGTTGCAAAATTCCTTATCTGCTTCTTTCTTCTACACTTCATTTAAATAACAAAGTAAGCAGAAACACGTTCTTCTATACAATCATTGCATATTCTTCTATACAATCATGCTTTCTTTGACCTCCATGCCTCACAACAGACCATGTAATAGCCACCAACTATCTACTTGTTTTTATTGCATCTTAAAATTATTCCCATCTATCCAGGCACACAAATTCATGTTTTTGCTCTATTTTAATCACCCTATATGTATAACTTGCAACACTTTGTTCCCCTTTCCTCCTCAAATATAACTATGTTGGTTTTCAATTCCCTGATTTTCAGATTCATATTCTTCGTTGCATCATACATCTAACATTCATTGTAAATTTGTAAATTCTTTGTTTCTCAGCCAATTATGCGGCAACATCTGCATATAAAGGAGATTTCTAATCACTACAAGCATTCCTTAACTAACAACCACCCCTGTAATCACTACAAACATTCCTTATAAATTAAATTAATGCATATATTAAACAACCACAAGGGCATCACACAACCTAATCTTGCTCCTTGTTCAATGTTGAACCATTTGCTAACTATTCTGCTTGTTTTCATATGTGCTTTACTTCCATCATATAAGCTTTAGTCACACCTGTAATTCAACACAGAACATGGAATCCTAGAGCTGGAAGAGACTTTGGAGGTCTTCTAATCCAACCCCAGGAGATCTTATACCAGGGGTCTTCAAACCTGGCCCTTTTATGACTTTTGGACTTCAACTTCCAGAATTCCTCAGGAATTCTGGGAGTTGAAGTCCACAAGTCACAAAAGGGCCAAGTTTGAAGACTCCTCCAGGTCAAATGATTGCCCAGTCTAATTTGGAAAACCTCCAGCAATGGAGCACCCTCATCGGTTCCAGCCTTCTGGTTTTTCGTAGGATCTTGGAAGTCATCTTTGGACTGTGTGGCTTCATTTTGCTTCCATTCCTTACCAATTATTTTTTATCCTTGCCTTCTTTTATTCTTTTGTTTTTAATCTATTCCTGTAAGTTTTTCTTATTTTAATGTTTTTCCTTGTGAGCTGCCCAGATTTATTGGGAGTTGGGGGAGGGGGCAGCATACAAATATAATGAATAGATAAATATCACGCAAAACTTCCCATAATTCAAACCTCTGAACTTCATTATATGCTTTTTTCTAAATCAACAAATGTACAATAAACGTTCTGTTCTCCAGTTATATACACATGACCAGCTTCTGATAATGAATTTTAGATATTTATTACAGTCGTATATCTTTTATCAATGCAGCAGAAAATGCAGTGCCCATATCAAAGTTTCTGTGTAGCAAACAGGCATGAAAACCCATTTTAGCAAACAAGTTCAGGGAGAGAAATCTATGATTCAGAAAGATCCAAGAATACTCTCTTTCCAATCCAATGTTCCAGGTAATCCAGCAACATCACAGAGATAGAGTTATAGGTGGGACATTCAAATCTAATCTGCCACATGGAGCCAGTTAGGAAAGCCATGTCTCTTCTTTTTGTAGTGGTACTAAGACTGGATGAATGTCAGAGTTGGATCTTCGAAGTTGTTGGCAGAATAGGTTGATGATGGGTTGTAGATGTAGTGAAAGATTCAGGAAGACTTGGAGGGCCTTCAGATTCCCTTCTAAGAGGTGACTCAGGGCAAGAGACAAAGCTCCTGGAATGGTCTCCTGACTTGTGTTCATCATCCTGCATTCCTTTGGGAGCTGGATTCAATAGCACAACTGATGAGGTCATATGGAGAACTGACCAGCTGTTCAGTGGTGCATGATACTGAGTTGAAGAAGCTTCCACTAAACTGTAGAAGATCCATGACAGTAGTATGTATGGTAGTAGTTGATCAGATAAGCTTGTTAGTGATGGTGACTGATTCCAACCTTGAATACCAGCCTAGAATATCAACCCCAGCCCTGATATTCTAGAGCTCAAGGTTGACTCAGTCTTCCAACCTTCCATGGTCAGTAAAATGAGGGACCCAGATTGTTGGGGGAAATATGGTGACTCTGTAAACTGCTTAGAGAGGGCTGTAAAGCACTATGAAGTGGGATGTAAGTCTATTGCTATTACTTCTGGAATATTTTGGTCAATAATGCTACCGTCCCAACAAAAACCCAAGGACACTCATTCTATTCTATACAATATAGACTACCTTATAGTTGTTACCCACATCCCACCAACTGGGAGGTGTATGCAGTATACTGACACACTAGTAGGAGGCACGCCATTTTATCCCATATTTCCTGGGATGATCTGCATGGGTCACTCAATGAGTGAGGCAGAAGTGCTGATCATCAGAAAACCAACATAAGTAGTCACATTGAGACATCAGGAGGAGAGGAATAATCTCATTATGGCTCATCTCTGTGCCTGGCCTCAGCAAAGGAATAGTTTTCCTCCAGCAAGGGAGAAAAGAAATTTATCAATGACATCCCAGAGTGAGTTTTGTCGCCTGTCAACACCAAGCGTTGGAAGAACTCTTCCTATACCCAACCCGACAGAGGACTGTGAAGGATGGCCTGAAGCTATCTGTTGACTAGCAGTCACTCATGTTGAGCATATCAGATGGAGAAGGATTTTCGTAGTTCACTGACAATTTCAGTCACTGCACAACAAGAAAATTACAGTAGTTCTCGACTTACGACTGGAATTGGGATCAGAAATCTGGTTGTAAGTCATTATAGTTGTAAGCTGAAGCATCCATGTGACTGGATGTAATTTGAGGACGTTTTCTGCAGTGGATGTTGAGTGAATATGGCAGTCACATGTACAAATTCATTTGTTTAAATGGGTGGGGTTTTTTTTATTGGAAACCAGCCAGAAATGCTGGAAACCAGCAAGAAATATCACAAATGACTAGTGATTGGTTGCCAAGTGCCTGACATGATTATGTGACCACAGGGTGTGTGCAAACAATCATCACAGCCAGCTTGGGCTGTAAAGCACCCATTCTAAGGGTGTTGTAAATGTGAGCAGTCATTAAACAACTGGTCATAAGTTGAGGACTACCTACCAATTCCAGTTGTAAGTCGAGGACTCCTTAGCCAGCATTTTCATTTATTTTCTGTGTGATGACAAGAAAGTCTGGATTTTTGAGCGGGGGCGGGGGGATTATGCCGCTAGTTGCAGTGCCAGTTCAAAGAGGTTTCTGGCCCATAATCCATCTACTTGGGTCCAGTTTACTGCTTTTACTGAGTTGAGTCATCCAGGAAATCACTTTGCTATGAGCAAATTAGCTTCAAATAAATTAATTGGAGATTAATTAGAAAGAGGGTGGAGGGACGGCAGTTGGTATAAATAGTGTATTAGTATAGTTAATTTTAAGTAATGCTGACACAAGAGTAGGGAAAGGAATAATTAAATCCAGGCTGCAAATCTAGACACATATTTTACTTAAGAGTAGCCCTCAATGAACTTACTAACTCCAAAAGTAAGTAAATGTTGGCTTATCCTGCAAATGTACTTGATTCCAATTGCATACACTTAAGACCCTGGGTAAGAGAACATCCATTTTTTTTAAAATAAATAAATAAATGAACTACTTCCAAATAAGTTGGGCAGCTTTATAGAAGTATTTGCCTCCTTTAGATGGAGTATTTTCTTAGTTATTTATTTATTTATTTATTTATTTGATTTATATCCCGCCCTTCTCCCAACGGGACTCAGGGCGGCTCACAACATATTTAAAAACAAAAACATATTTACAATCCCCACCAAATAAAACCAAATTAAAACCAAATATTTTAAAGTTGTGCTGTTTAAATTTTCTTAAAAAATAAACCCAGTTTAAAATCCTCCCTAGGCCAGGCCCGCTTGCTGGAAAAGCCATGTCTTGAGGGCGCGGCGGAAAGTAAGGAGATCCGGGATCATCCGGATCTCGGGGGGTAGATCGTTCCAGAGGGCGGGGGCACCCACAGAGAAGGCCCTCCCCCTGGGGGTCGCCAGCCGACATTGCTTGGCCGACGGCACCCTGAGGAGACCCACTCTGTGGGAGCGTACCGGTCTATGGGAGGGAATCTGTGGCAGAAGGCGGTCTCGGAGGTAGCCAGGTCCAATGCCATGGAGCGCTTTAAAGTTGGAGCTACCATTCTTTTTCCTCTGTAGTCTTGTTTTGATTCAGTCAATTGTTTTCTGAGTATGTATGCAGTGCAATCTGCAACCAAAAGCATTGCCTGCATTTGCTCATCATGCTACTCTAAACTGTGGTTTGTTTCTCTCCCCCCTCTCTTTATTAAAATTGATTATAAAATACAAATAAAAACAAAAATTAAGGGGAAAAAAAGAGAACTGCAACAAGAAGGGAAAAAAGTGATGACGTTCGACTTTTTTTCCAGTGGAATACAAAAAAGCATTCCAATCTCAGCCTTTTGCTTTGCTTTTCTAAATATTTCAAGCCGTTTTTATGACGACAAGGACAGTCTAGTCATCACAACCTAAAATCAGAGTTTCATTTTCCCCCCAGTTTTGAACAAAAAGTTCAGAAGCGGTTTCCAAATAGAAACAAAATGAGATAGGTTCTTTTCTTTAATTAAAACAGTCAGTTTTGCCATCTTCACCAATTCTATCACCTTTACCATCCATTCTTCCATTGTGGGTTTGGTTCTTTCTGACCTGATGTAACATCTATTATTATTATTATTATTATTATTATTATTATTATTATTATTATTATTATTATTATTATTATTATTATTATTATTATTATTATTATTATTATTATTAAAATGTAAATATTTGTTTGTTCAAAATCTTAAATCTCCGAAAGTTCTCCACCAATTGCTTTGAAATTTTGACACAACGTTGCATTTGAATACACACATGTTTTCATATACCTACTATTATATAGATGTCACACCTGTGACACGGAGAGAGAGAGAGAGAGAGAGAGAGAGAGAGAGAGAGAGAGAGAGAGAGAGAGAGAGAGAGAGAGAGAGAAACAAGAAAGAAAGCGATGTTTAAAAGAAATCAGGCAGTGGTCTCGCCACCCTGTGTCTCAATTTTAGCAGAATATGTGCAGGGGGGACAAGCACTGTGAAATTAAACATATTAGAAATGTGCACTTTCTCTTTTCTTTCTTTTCCATTTAACCAGACTGAGCCACAGCAACGCGTGGCCGGGTACAGCTAGTATCTATCTATCTATCTATCTGTCTGTCTGTCTGTCTGTCTGTCTGTCTGTCTGTCTGTCTGTCTGTCTGTCTGTCTGTCTGTCTATCTATCTATCTATCTATCTATCTATCTATCTATCTATCTATCTATCTATCTATCTATCTATCTATCTATCTATCTATCTATCTATCTATACACTAGCTGTACCCAGCCACATCCATGGTGTCTCTCCATTATGTGCAAATCAGGCCCCCAAAATTTATTCAACTATTGCTTTTCCACTTCTTATTGATAAAAATGTCATACAGCCTTCTAGGTATTGTTTGTTAAGGATCTTAAAAATGTCCTAAGCCAGTGGTGGCGAAAATGGCACGTGTGCCAGAGGCGGCACTCAGAGCCCTCTCTGTGGGCACGCGCGCCATGCCCCGGAGATGGCAACTGTCCCTCTTCAACCAGCCGCCCGCTAACTCGCCGAGGTCCTACATGGCCGTATGCATCCCAGCACCCATGCGCTCACTGGCCTCTGTGTGCAGGGGCTGATGGTGTCAGGCAGCAGCCACCACGGCCCCTGCCTCACCTTGCCCTGTGACAATGGCACCCCCACCCTACCTCGCCTTGCCTCGCTTCACCCTGCAGGATGAGCCTCCTGCCCATTGCCTCACCTGCCAGAGACCCCCTGGATCTCCCCCAACCCTGCCTGGCCCCCACAGGCATCCTTCCCCACAAGCAACATCAAGGTGATCACACCCACCTTGGCCACACCCACCCAATCTGCCATGACCACCACAATCACGCCCACCCAGTGGGACACGCCCACCTAGCATCTGGCGATAAATAAGTAGGTTTTGGGTTGCAGTTTGGGCACTCGGTCTCTAAAAGGTTCGCCATCACTGTCCTAAGCCATCTCCGGGTATTATTGTTTATACTCCCCGTCTCTCATGAAAACTATAAAAAGTTGGCAAAGACAATGGAAATCTCAATGTAGACTTATAATCCTGGGAAAAAAGAGATGCAGTGCATTTATTGGTTGGCTCCAAGCCCCATCTGTTGACTTTTGGAGGACTATTTTGCAAGCTGAAATGGTGTGAAAGGGATATATCTTTCTCTCTTCAATTTGTGTATTCAATGGCATTTCATACCTATTGCCTCTGAATCCTAAAAAAAAACTTTGCTATGTTTTCTGGCCCCTATGTGGCAACACAATTGGTAGATACAATATGATTAAAAACCCAATCCCTCATTATGAATCAGTCGACTGAAATGTTTCTTGTGATGAGAAAATACCAGCTGGGGTTTCCAACTTAACTGTTGTATCACCTTTTTTGGTGTCATGTAAACCCAAAAAACTGTACTACTTGAGTCCACAATGGTGCAGTTAGCCAAGGGTTTCAGATGAACGTGAAACATTAACCAAGATTACTAGCCTGAGCTATGGAGTAGCAATGCAGAAGACCATTGTTATTTTGAGGAGTTTGGTAACATATTGTGAATTATTCTTCATATTTAGAAAAGACTAGAACTTTAGAGTTCATTCTGAGTTACTGTGACCTGCTTGTTTTTCACTTTTGTTTGCTGAACAAAGGCGAAGAGGCAGGGGAAAGAATATTCAGCTAGCTTCAAAGCTTTTCTTGCTGTGAAAGTCTCAGACTTTTGATTCCCATCCCAGAGTCATGTGCCACCCAATCAAGCTCACGTCTTGTAGTCTTCTGACCACAGAAGGGCGGTGAAGTCACGGTGCAAGGTTTTGATAAAAGCCTCTGGGTTGTTGCTGTTTGTTAGGAGCTTCTGCATGGAACCTGGCATGGTGTACTGTGGAAACTAACCACCCTTGGGGTATCTCTGCTGTTATTATTAAGAAGCTGACAGCATCTGTCAAGCTCCTGGCAGCTCATAAAAGATATAGGTGTCATCTTACTTGGTATGCATATTTCCAATGCATTTAGCTAATAAAAAAGGTAAAAGGTAAAGGAGTCCCTGGGGATTTTACTAGTCTAGTCATTGCTGACTATAGGGGGCAGTGCTCATCTCTGTTTCAAGGCCATTGAACCAGCGCTGTCCGAAGACATTGGCCAGCATGTCATCATGGAGCGCTGTTACCTTCCCACCAAAGTGGTACCTATTTATCTACTTGCATTTATATATTTTTGAACTGTTAGGTTGGCAGGATCTGGGGCAAGGATGGGAGTTCACCCTGTCGTATGCAGTTCAGGTGTCATGGTTCTGACTGATGAAACTCTTCAAAGAACTGTGAGGCACTGTTTACCTTAAATAATCTTTATTTGAGTGGCATAGCATCGGCGCGTACATAGTCGAAGCCAAAATCTGGATTCCCCTCCTCTGAACACATATCAAAGCACAATTCCTTCCTCTAATTTACGGTCATAAATCATATTCTCCAATTAGTTTGAAATGCAGACTTTCCCTCCAGATCTCCAACCGCCACTTCTTATCATCTCTTATTTCAAACAACCTTGAATCACATACTACTATGATCTTGTCATGTCTAACTAATTCCCATAAACATTCTTCCTCCTCCCCCACAGTATCATCTAATTCTAACTCTGAGAATAATACACAAGTTAAGGAATATGGCTGCATCTCCATACGTTGTCAAAGCAAGAACATTCGATGTTAGCAGCGTTGACATCAGCTCTCAAACCTGGGTTGCTGGCTTCCCAGCCGACAAGCCCAGCATTTTAACCGCTGAACCCCTGCACCAAATAATAAAGCTCAAATCCCTTTGTTTACTAGAGTGTTCATCGTCCCTGGATCCAAAACAACCAGTTGCTTGAACACCAGATCACTGCCCTGACTGTTGGCAAAACAGATTATGTTAAACTTACATTTTTTGAACTGGCTGTATCTTTTCAAGTCTCAGCCCATCATTTCCAAAACAGGCTGCTCCTGGAAAGCTCTCCCTTCCTTGTTCTCTCCAGAGCTGAATTTTGTGCCGTATTGTGAACTTGGCAATAGAGCAGCAATGTCTCTAAAGTCAGGTAATACCTTCTGCTGTTCTGTCGCTCCTCACTTAGGCTCCTAAACAGCTCTGCAAACAGAAAAATAATTAAGCCCAGTCGGGCCTCCCCCAGGTACATCTAATTCCATGCATTCATCAGATGCATAAGCAAAAAGCCCACAGAGCTTGGCATTTTCTTCCCTTTGCTCCCATCCCAAGTTGTCACACAATTAAAATAAAAACTTAATCCTTAGCAGGTTATTTATCTGTTTTGTTCAAGCAGAGAGCTCAGACTTTTGGCGGTAGCTTTCTCCTCTGGGGGAGGGTCACTTTTTCAGCCCACGGCGTGAAAACACAACCCAGAAATGAGCAGCCCAGGGCCTTTGTGGGGTCCAGCAGTGGCAAGAGCCAAGTTGTGCGCTGCTGTGTACCTGGGGACTTCTTACAAGCTTTCCTCCTGCACTCTCTGCCCTTCCTAACGATACGACCACTGGGCAGAGCAAAGTCGCTTCAGGGTGTAACCCATAAAGTCCTCATCTCCTTAAGCCTGGAAGGGAAAATGGAGTGAAGGATGTCAAGCTAACCCTATAGTGACAAAATAAACAAATGTGTTTGTCTTACAGGGAGCTAGAAAGTTGAGAAAAGGATGGAAAGACTACAAGATGTGGAAATCCTGGGAGAAGGGTAGTGGGGAGCACGGGGCTTGCTTTGAGGAATGAATGTTGGAAGAAGAAAGAAGGACTTCCAGAAGGGCCATAGCATCAAGAAGGGTCAAAAAGTCAAGGTAGTGGCTGCAACTGAGTGACCCAAACCCTGTCCTTGCTTACATGTGTTGTATTTTACACAAACACACAAACACACACAGAGGACTTTTGGTTCCACGAACCACATCTTGGTGGTGCAGCAATTAGAATGCAGGTTGGAAAAATGAGGACCCAGATTGTTGGGGGGAATACACTGACATCGTAAACTGCTCCGAGAGTGTTGTAAAGCAGGGCTCCCCAGCGCCTTTCCAGCTGCAACCCACTACTAGGTTGTGAGCTGTTTGGAACCAGGCTACTGAAGTGGCGGGCAAGCACATGCGCATCCCCATTTGCGCGAGCAATGGGCAAGCATGTGCACCCACACTCCATTTGCAATTTGTGTATTTCAATGGCATTTCATAGCTATTGCCTCTGAATCCTAAAAAAAAAAAACCTTGCTATGTTTCCTGGACTCTGTGTGGCAACACAACTGGTAGATTAAAAACCCAATCCCTCCTTATGGATCAGTCAACTGAAATGTTTCTTGTGACGAGCAAAAGGCCAGCTGGGGCTTCTTACTTGCTGTTGCATCATCTTTTTTGCTGTCTTGTAAACCCAGAAAACCGTATTACTTGAGTCCACCGTGGTGCAGTTAGCCAAGGTGAACATGAACAGTGGGCAGGCATGTGCACCCACGCTGCATTTGCATGAGATTTGGGCATGCGTGCCCACCTCTCTTGCAAATGGAGCTGTGCGCACACACGCTTGCTGGCCACACAACCATCCTCTCTTCCTTCCCCCCCCCCCGCCGGTCCTCAAAGCTGGAAAGGTTGGGGAACTCTGTTGCAAAGCCTTATGGGGTGGTAAATAATAATGATAATGATAATGATAATGATAATGATAATGATGATGAAGTTGGAAGGGACCTTGGAGGTCATCGAGTCCAACCCCCTGCTCAGGCAGGAACTCTACACCATTTCAGGCAAATGGCTGTCCAGTCTCTTCTTAAAAACGTCCAGTGTTGGAGCATTCACCGCTTCTGGAGGCAGGTTGTTCCACTGGTTAATTGTTCTAACTGTCAGGAAGTTTCTCCTTAGTTCTAGGTTGCTTCTCTCCTTGATCAGTTTCCATCCGTTGCTTCTCGTCCTGCCTTCAGGCGCCTTGGAGAATAGCTTGACTCCCTCTTCTTTGGGGCAGCCCCTGAGATACTGGAACACTGCTATCATGTCCCCCCTCGTCCTTCTCTTCATTAAACTAGACATACCCAATTCCAGCAACCGTTCCTTATATGCTTTACCCTCCAGTCCCCTGATCATCTTTGTTGCTCTTCTCTGTACTCTTTCTAGAGTCTCAACATCTTTTTTACATCGTGGTGACCAAAACTGGATGCAGTATTCCAAGTGTGGCCTTACCAAGGCCTTGTAAAGTGGTATTAATACTTCACGTGATCTTGATTCTATCCCTCTGTTAATGCAGCCTAGCACTGTGTTGGCTTTTTTGGCAGCGTCTCAATGTTAAGTGCTATTGCTATCTTGACCTTTTTTTTTTACACTACCATCCCTGCACTCTCCTGCAGGTACCCCCAAGGAAGGTTCAGCTCCTACACTCTTGGGCGTGAGGAAGTGAGGGGTGTGTGTGTCAAGAAAAACATTAAAAGAAAGCTGAATTCAGGGGAGAGGGTTCTAAAGGCTAACTGCACTCAGGTAGCATATAAAACCCATAAGTATATCAATAAAAATATATATAGCCAGGTTGTGAATGCTGTTGGTGTAATCTAATTTAGCTATATTTTCATTTTTTCCCCCCTCATGTTGTGCCTTTAATTTGTGCGGTTTACTATTTCATATTCATTTTGTGGGCTATATAAGGTTGATTATACTGAAAGGATTAGTGTGGGTGTGTGTGTGCGGGTGCATGTGTACACAAAAAATAAACCAAGTGAGCATTATCTAACA
>NW_015388824.1:39912-41526 GCF_001527695.2 Protobothrops mucrosquamatus
AGAGAGAGAGAGAGAGAGAGAGAGAGAGAGAGGGAAGTCTCTCTGGGATAAAAATAATGCCATTACTGTACTAATAAAAGTCAATTAATTACATCAACTCCCTAAAAGTGAAAAATAACCAGTGATCATCATCAACAGAAACCAATAATGAAATGATATTCACCCTGCATTAAAAAGACCTCAAATGATAAAAAACCTGTCATTAGCCTAGTGTTAGAAGGAAATTAAGGATGTGTTTAGAAGAGAACAGTAGCTGTCACAACAGAGCTGATGTGACAGTGAATTAGGCTGAACTGGAGTTTGCATAAAGGCTTTGTAGAAGGTTTTCTAGAAGATCTTTCCTTAATTTGATGTTTTCCAGATTTGTTGAACCTGCATCCTTGGCCAAGCTGGTTGAACCTGGCAAGAATCAAGTCCTAACACGTCTGAAAAGCTTCAGGTCTCCCAGTCTGGAAATCCAAGGTAGATAAGCTGGCTCAGGAATTCTGGGAGTTGAAGTCCACGAGTCATAAAAGAGCCAAGGTTGACTACCCCTGGGGTAGAGTAATGTGCACTGTTCAGATCATGGCCAATCCTTTCAGTGAATGGAAGTTGGAAAGTGATGTGCTATAGGACAGAATAGAAATCAGCCATAATTCTGTTTCCTGTTTCAGTGTCAGCTGGCACCAAGCCATTCTCTGCGGGTGGTAGAAATAAATCTAACCTCGATGGCTAAACCTTGTAATCAGCTGAGTGGATTTTATTCCAGAATTTTCTTTAAATATGCACACATGCAAAGAACCCCAGGGTAGTTGAAAGCTTTTATGATGTTTTAATAAGTGTCAGTCCCTCCAAACCTAGGGAGGATTAATCACATTTTTCCTATAGATTTCTACTTACATAGTTAATTATTAATTAATGCCTACCTATCTCACTCGGTTAGCAATTATCTCGTCCTAATCACTTTCTCTCCCATCACTTGCGTCAGGCGCCAATGAGCTATGTTGCTGAATAAAGCCCTATGTGGGTTAACAGACATTAATACAAAGGTAATTATAGTTTTATTGCTTATGTAATTCTGAATCATCGGCATGGTCATTAGATTCATTTCTTGTAAAATTAAATGTAAATACTGTACATTGTCAAAATTCTGATTCTTTCCCATTTAGCTTTTGTGTCTTTCAATAAGGTTAAATGTTGAGACTCTAGAAAGAGTACAGAGAAGAGCAACAAAGATGATCAGGGGACTGGAGGCTAAAACATATGAGGAACGGTTGCTGGAATTGGATATATCTAGTTTAATGAAGAGAAGGACGAGGGGGGACATGATAGCAGCCTTCCAATATCTCAGGGGCTGCCCCAAAGAAGAGGGAGTCAAGCTATTCTCCAAAGTGCCTGAAGGCAGGACAAGAAGCAACGGATGGAGACTAACCAAGGAGAGAAGCAACCTAGAACTAAGGAGAAACTTCCTGACCGTTAGAACAATTAACCAGTGGAACAACCTGCCTCCAGAAGCGGTGAATGCTCCAACACTGGAAGTTTTTAAGAAGAGACTGGACAGCCATTTGTCTGAAATGGTATAGGGTTTCCTGCCTGAGCAGGGGGTTGGACTAGATGACCTCCAAGGTCCCTTCC
>NW_015388824.1:41553-47032 GCF_001527695.2 Protobothrops mucrosquamatus
GAGAGAAGCAACCTAGAACTAAGGAGAAACTTCCTGACCGTTAGAACAATTAACCAGTGGAACAACCTGCCTCCAGAAGCGGTGAATGCTCCAACACTGGAAGTTTTTAAGAAGAGACTGGACAGCCATTTGTCTGAAATGGTATAGGGTTTCCTGCCTGAGCAGGGGGTTGGACTAGATGACCTCCAAGGTCCCTTCCAACTTTACTGTTGTTGTTGTTGTTGTTGTTGTTATTATTATTATTATTATTATTATTATTATTATTATTATTATTATTATTATTATTATATAAGAAATCTTCCTTCCTTCCTTCCTTCCTTCCTTCCTTCCTTCCTTCCTTCCTTCCTTCCTTCCTTCCTTCCTTCCTTCCTTCCTTCCTTCCTTCCTTCCTGGAAGTCAATTCAGGAAAGTGGGCAGTCTTACAGCTTAGCCAATGAATTGCATTTTGTCTGTCTAGTTAAGCTGGCACGTTGTTTTAGCCGGGCTCTGCTGGAGAATAGGAGCATTGTGATAAACCGCCTCTGAATGAAAATGCCAGTTCTGGGTCAGTGGAGCCTGGAATGAACTTGGTTGCTGAAAAATTTATATTGAATTTAGAACATTATTTTAGCTGCTGACAAATGGAATCGGTATCGCATAAGAAATGAAGGACAGTTTAATAATAATAATAATAAAAGAAGAAATCCAAAAAGGAAGAACCTAGATTTTACTATTTTAATGTAAGCAATTTCTATGTGCATTTCTGGCGCGGTGAATAATCTAATATTGGAATGCATCTGCTATTAAATGAAGATGATATATTTATTTATATCCTCCTCTCCTTGGGGAGAGAAAGGCTGTCTAGATCTGCCCTAGTATTATCATCAATAAAGAAGAATATTTAATAATAATAATAATAATAATAATAATAATAATAATAATAATAATAATAATAATAATAATAATAATAATAATAATAATAATAATAATAATAAAGTTGGAAGGGACCTTGGAGGTCATCGAGTCCAACCCGCTGCTCAGGCAGGAAACCCTACACCATTTCGGATAAATGGCTGTCCAGTCTCTTCTTAAAAACTTCCAGTGTTGGCGCATTCACCGCTTCTGGAGGCAGGTTGTTCCACTGGTTAATTGTTCTAACTGTCAGGAAGTTTCTCCTTAGTTCTAGGTTGCTTCTCTCCTTGGTTAGTTTCCATCCGTTGCTTCTCGTCCTGCCTTCAGGGGCTTTGGAGAATAGCTTGACTCTCTCTTCTTTGGGGCAGCCCCTGAGATATTGGAACTCTGCTATCCTGTCCCCCCTCATTCTTCTCTTTGTTAAACGAGACATACCCAATTCCAGCAACCGTTCTTTATATGTTTTAGCCTCCAATCCCCTAATCATCTTTGTTGCTCTTCTCTGTACTCTTTCTAGAGTTTCAGCATCTTTTTTACATCGTGGTGACCAAAACTGGATGCAGTGTTCCAAGTGTGGCCTTACCAAGGCCTTGTAAAGTGGTATTAACACTTCACGTGATCTTGATTCTATCCCTCTGTTAATGCAGCCCAGCACTGTGTTGGCTTTTTTGGCAGCTGCAGCACACGGCTGGCTCTGGACTTGTTTGTTTTCTTATACTGATGATATTATCTAGTTTGGGTCTGCAAGAAAACATCCAAGTTCAGAGGGCATTAAGGACTCCCCTAGTTTTATCAGTAACAGCAGCTAAGAGGTTGATTTGAGAGTTATGCAGTGAGTCTCATGGTCAAGCAGGGACTAGATTTGGATTCCAAGCTTCTGATCCAACACCTTCCTCACTACACCCCATTGGCTCTCCTTTAATTGTCATATCCTTAATTTACTTTTCACAAGTGATGGTTTTCATATTATATGCATAAATCAGCTCTTTTGGGGAGCAGACTGATCTTGGTGGCAGACTGGAGTTAAGTATCTTTCTGCGGCATCCTTGGCCTGCTGCCTGGAGCTGCTACCTCCTTGTGCTGCAAAGCAGGTGATTCTCCAAAATTGTTGGCCATCACACTTGGCCTCTGATGTTCTAGAAGGATCACCTCAAATGGAACCAGAGCGAGAAATAAGTCAACTCACTGCTGAATAGAGATGTTGGTGTGAGAACTCAGAAATCTGGAGCTGTTTCTGGAGCACTGCAATGAGATAGGGAATTAAGCCTGAAGATCTGAACATCACTCTCAGCCTGGTAGAGTTCGTATGGTGCTAATAAAAGGTTCGTGGTTGCCTTTTATAGGATTTTTGATTTATACTTGGGGCTTTCCACCTGAGAATAATGCATGATTTGATATCCTGTCACGAGAAGGAACAGTCAAATCACTTTAAATCAATTTTAGCTGTTTGGCCTCCAGAACATGAATGATCTTCCTTGTACATAATTCTATGTCTAGGGCACAAAGCATCTCCATTAGGGAGAATGGCAAGATTCCAGTCCTTGTCTACCACTTGAATAATGTATTCATTTCTTCACAAAATCCTTTTTCAACTTACCTAGCACTGTCAAATCAGGGTAGGAACCCTTGAGATGGCAGCAAAGAGGTACCAAAACCTTGAACTCTTTGCTGATGGCCATCTGGGTTTTTGCCAGGCAGAACTAGCGGTCCTAAACATGATGGATTGTATGACCAGCCTTACCTTGAAATTTTTATTAGCAAAAATTCTCCTCTCCCCCCCACCAGGATTTCAGGGCAAACTTTAACATGACTTTCTGTCCCTCAGCAGCCTTTTCCAGATTGGCAGCTGTGTCTCTCTTTCCCAGGCACCAGATGAAAAAAAGGCTGGCAACTCATTCATACTTGGCCCAACCATCTTTTGCGCTGACCTTTCTGATAGTAACTCTCCTGCCTCTTGGAGATTTGTCAATCAGGGAGAGGAACAAATGTCCAAACAGCTGGTGGCTGCGCAGACAGTGAACACACGATGAGTGAATACAAAAGTGAAACTCAAAGAATATGCAGCTACAAGTGGTCTGACACAGTTGATGACTGAGTCCCCAGCATGGCTCAAGTGCCATTATGGGTATTATTTATATGCCACCCAAGAACAAGGTCCCCTGGGTGACTTATGCAGGAATTAGAATAAGATCTTTTAAAACAAGTTTGTGAAATTTTTTCAGCATTATACAGTGGTTGAGACATGGAGTGGGGAGGACCCAGCTCCAAATTCTCAAGATTTTGTTAATTTATTAAACTCATTTATACAGCTGCCCAACTCACACCTGGGGACTCTGGGCAGCAAACAGCATTAAAAAAAACTACAGATAACCCACAATTTAAGCACACACAGAGATAATTTACAAATTGTTGTCTCTATGTTATAAACAAGCCGTAGTAAAACCAAACTATCATGTTTACATATTGCAACATCCGACTGATTTAAGTTGAGTTTAATTCCGGATAACATTTTGTAATGTAGGAGTATAATTTTGTAGTCATGCTGGTTCCTTAAAAGGACAGCCGATGGATAGGGGTTTCTGCCCTATTCACACATCTGAAAGAAGTGAAATATTAGATTTGTTTTTGCCAAATCCTGCTCTAGGCAAAATGCCAGAACAGGAATGTCTGGAGGAATCCAGCTGAGATGCCTTCTCCAAGCTTTGGAACAATAATATTGAATAATACCAGATGTGCAGTTAACACTTCAGAACTTGAGCTTGAAAATATATGTCCTGCTTCACCTCTGTACTTGTTTGCCAAGGACACACCTGGAAAAGGGAGGCATTGAATACTCTTTTAGGGTAAAAAAGGGACAGAAATTATAGGGTGAGAGCCAGACTAGTATAATGGTTAAAGTGGCAGGATCAAGCTTAGGAGATCTAAGTTGAAGGCTTCCCTCAGTGATGAAAACCAGTGGATAATTTTGTGCCACCAGCTATCCTCTCTCAGATCAACTTACATCTCAAGATTGTTGCTGTGGGGATAAATTGAGGGAATTCCTTTCCTGCATTACATATTGTATGCTGTATTGTATTCCAAGACAAAGGATGATACAGAAATATAACACAATGCTAATCATTCTACTTAATGATGGAGTCTGGGTTATGATGATGACTTGATCTTCTGAATGAAAGGCAGGATATAAATGAAAGAAATAATTTGTAGAGGATAACAACAGAAGAATGTTGCTTATATTCAGTGGTGGGATTCAGCCAGTTCGCACCAGTTCAGCAGAACCGGTAGCTAATTGTTTGTTGCCCAGGCCCAGAATGGACTTCCGGAAGTGGCATCCACACAGAGAACCGGTTGTTCACATATTGGAATCCCACCATTGCTTATATTCCCTGTTTTGTGGCTTCCCAAAACTAGGTGACTGACCAAGGTGGAATGCAGACATCGGGACAAGTAACTACATTTTTCCCTTGATTTACACTAATTTGTTTAGTGACTGTTTGAAGTTTCAATGGGACTGAAAAAGTGACTTACAACCAATCCTTGCACTTACAACCACCATAGTATCCTCACAGACATGTGATCAAAATTTGGGCTCTTGGCAACCAGTGTGTCTTTACAATGGTTGCAGCATCCAGGGATCACAGCATCACCATTTGCAGCTAACCCAGATCACTCCAACAAGCAAAGACAATGATGGAAGCCAGATTCACTTAATGATTGCATGATTCACTTAACAACTTCAGTGATCCACTTAACAACCATGGCATAAAGGTTGTAAAATTGAGCACGACTCACTTAACAACCACCTAGCTTAGCAATTAAATTCTGGTCCCAATTGTCATCCTAAATCAAGGATTACCTGTAAAACAGGACTAATAATCAATGAAAATCCATTTGGATGGCTTTCTTTCTATGCCAGGGGTAGGCAACCTTGGCTCTTTTATGACTCGTGGACTTCAACTCCCAGAATTCCTCAGCCAGCATGGGGAAAGTATGGCCCCTTCGTGACTTGTGGACTTCAACTCTCAGAATTCCTGAGCCAGCATGGCTCAGCTTGGAAACCTCTCCCTTTCCCCTCAGCATGGCTGGCTCAGGAATTCTGGGAGTTGAAGTCCATGAGCCATAAAAGAGCCAAGGTTGCCTACCCCTGGTCTATGCAATCTCAAGAAACACACTCTGACATTTTTGCTAGACATCAGCCTTTCTCAACCAGGCATACTCTGCAGATGTTGGATTACAGCTCCGCAAATTCTCAACCAATACAGTTATTCTCCATATTCCCAAGCCTGGGAATTGTAGTTCAGGACATCTACAAGTTTACCAAAAGGAAAGAAAGCTGCAATCTGCCATTCAGACTCCTGTTGACCTTGAAACCGACAGGTGAGCAAAGCAGAAGCAGCTGTTGCACAGCAAGTGAGGGAACAGGGTTCTGGCTGGAAACAATATGTTTCCTCTGAACACACAGATGAGAACTGGTTGGGAGCATGACTTTGTGTTTTTATCTGTGACTTGGCAGCCCCCCAAGGCTAGCAGCTGGCTTTTGACAAAATCTTCAAATTATAGTCATCAGCCTACTGTTCTCGCTACCGTC
>NW_015388824.1:47078-58541 GCF_001527695.2 Protobothrops mucrosquamatus
GAAGCAGCTGTTGCACAGCAAGTGAGGGAACAGGGTTCTGGCTGGAAACAATATGTTTCCTCTGAACACACAGATGAGAACTGGTTGGGAGCATGACTTTGTGTTTTTATCTGTGACTTGGCAGCCCCCCAAGGCTAGCAGCTGGCTTTTGACAAAATCTTCAAATTATAGTCATCAGCCTACTGTTCTCGCTACCGTCAGAAGAAGCCCAAGTATTGATGGGAATAAGCAATAGCATGCTTGCTCTCTTGCAACTGTAACCAACTTTTCCCATTGCTCTGTGTATTTTCTGACTCTTAGTTCATAGTGAGCCAGGGAAAGCTCCCGTCTCTAATTTTTAATTCTTCATAGCCTTAGGTCACCTTCTTACTTTCCAACAACTTGAAATGGTTATACTTTTTCTTGTATATGGCTGTTTGCCAGGGGTGGGAAATGGTTCTGCATTTTTTTCCCCTTACCCATTTTTCATCCAATTTATTTGAACTTTCTTTAGAAGCTTTTTTAAAAAAGGGAACTTTGGAACAATTCTCATAGGTGGCATGGAATCTTCTTGCCCTTATTATGTATGCTTGTGTGAGTACCTTGTTCCTGATAGCGCAATAATCTTTGTGGTGGTTTGCTGCCTCCCTTGGCTTTCCAAATTTTCAAGTCCTGATGCATAATTTGATTTGTTGTTGTTAGTTGCGAAGTCGTGTCCGACCCATCGCGACCCCATGGACAACGTTCCTCCAGGCCTTCCTGTCCTCTACCATCTTCTGGAGTCCATTGAAGCTCATGCCTGCTGCTTCAGTGACTCCATCCAGCCACCTCCTTCTCTGTCGTCCCCTTCTTCTTTTCTTGCCCTCGATCTTTCCCAGCATCAGGCTCTTCTCCAGTGAGTCCTTTCTTCTCATTAGGTGGTCAAAGTACTTGAGTTTCAACTTCAGGATCTGCCCTTCTAAAGAGCAGTCAGGGTTGATCTCTTCTACATAAATATGAAGCTGAATCTCCAGAGCTTCCTTAATTAACAGGTCTTATATCCTCTTGCAAAGCTTCACAGAGAAGAATGCTTTTCTTGGAGTTAAGGGACATTTTCGTTAGCATCATCAAAGCTTGATGCACTGATAACAAGAAGGCAAGCATTATAAATCCTGAGTTCTTCTCCATTTTAATCACTTACTGCTGCTAGAGATTTGGTTGATGTTGCTTTGAGGGCTAGATAATATCAGTGACAAAGAGGGCAGAAAATCTCCTTCTGAGTGATGGAGGTAGCAATTTTCAATTTCTCTGTTATTTTCTGATTCTCAGTCTATAGTGAACCTGGGAAAGCTTCCCTTCTCTGGTTTTTAATTCTTCACTGCCTTAAGTCACCTTCTTACTTTCCAACAACTTGAAATGGCTACATATTTTCTTGTTTAATGAGACTTGATCAATAGGGTTCTTAAATGAAAACAGACGGGTACATTATTAAAATATTGATATAGGTGCCCTTTGATATTAAGGGAAATGTAATTTATACTCTATTTAACAATAGCTACTACTCATTGTGAAGAGGGAAGTGCCATTTTAATTGGATTCTTTCTTTTTTCTGACCCAAATTACATATTACAGTAGCAATCCAAATCTCAATTTATCTTCAGGAACTAAAGAAATGAAGACTAAAGTCTCCGCAGCATAGATTAAAATTTGCTTGTGTCAATTAAAATTGCCTCACAAGGGACTTCCGGTGGGACGGCGCGCCGATGGCGGCTCTTTTCGGAGCCGTCCGCTTGGGAAGGCGTCAGAGCCAGCATGAACAGCGGTCAGCAGCTGTTCAGCGGCTTGGAACCTTGTGCCCCGGGAGAAGGGGTCGAGGTGAGTACTCCTGGATAGGAGTAGAGTCCCAAAAGCTCTCCCTTCATCTCGGGAGAGCGANGAAGCAGCTGTTGCACAGCAAGTGAGGGAACAGGGTTCTGGCTGGAAACAATATGTTTCCTCTGAACACACAGATGAGAACTGGTTGGGAGCATGACTTTGTGTTTTTATCTGTGACTTGGCAGCCCCCCAAGGCTAGCAGCTGGCTTTTGACAAAATCTTCAAATTATAGTCATCAGCCTACTGTTCTCGCTACCGTCGGAAGAAGCCCAAGTATTGATGGGAATAAGCAATAGCATGCTTGCTCTCTTGCAACTGTAACCAACTTTTCCCATTGCTCTGTGTATTTTCTGACTCTTAGTTCATAGTGAGCCAGGGAAAGCTCCCGTCTCTAATTTTTAATTCTTCATAGCCTTAGGTCACCTTCTTACTTTCCAACAACTTGAAATGGTTATACTTTTTCTTGTATATGGCTGTTTGCCAGGGGTGGGAAATGGTTCTGCATTTTTTTTCCCCTTACCCATTTTTCATCCAATTTATTTGAACTTTCTTTAGAAGCTTTTTTAAAAAAGGGAACTTTGGAACAATTCTCATAGGTGGCATGGAATCTTCTTGCCCTTATTATGTATGCTTGTGTGAGTACCTTGTTCCTGATAGCGCAATAATCTTTGTGGTGGTTTGCTGCCTCCCTTGGCTTTCCAAATTTTCAAGTCCTGATGCATAATTTGATTTGTTGTTGTTAGTTGCGAAGTCGTGTCCGACCCATCGCGACCCCATGGACAACGTTCCTCCAGGCCTTCCTGTCCTCTACCATCTTCTGGAGTCCATTGAAGCTCACGCCTACTGCTTCAGTGACTCCATCCAGCCACCTCCTTCTCTGTCGTCCCCTTCTTCTATTGCCCTCAATCTTTCCCAGCATCAGGCTCTTCTCCAGTGAGTCCTTCCTTCTCATTAGGTGGCCAAAGGACTTGAGTTTCAACTTCAGGATCTGACCTTCTAAAGAGCAGTCGGGGTGGATCTCCTCTAGGACTGACTGGTTTGAAAGGGATATGGATAAACTAGAACAGGTCCAGAGAAGAGACACAAGGGATTGTTGTTGTTAGTTGTGAAGTCGTGTCCAACCCATCGCGACCCCATGGACAACGTTCCTCCAGGCCTTCCTGCCCTCTACCATCTTCTGGAGTCCATTGAAGCTCACGCCTACTGTTTCAGTGACTCCATCCAGCCACCTCCTTCTCTGTCGTCCCCTTCTTCTATTGCCCTCAATCTTTCCCAGCATCAGGCTCTTCTCCAGTGAGTCTTTCCTTCTCATTAGGTGGCCAAAGTATTTCAGTTTCAACTTCAGGATCTGACCTTCTCAAAAGCAGTCGGGGTTGATCTCTTCTACGTAAATATGAAGCTGAATCTCCAGAGCTTCCTTAATTAACAGGTCTCATATCCTCTTGCAAAGCTTCACAGAGAAGAATGCTTTTCTTGGAGTTAAGGGACATTTTCGTTAGCATCATCAAAGCTTGATGCACTGATAACAAGAAGGCAAGCATTATAAATCCTGAGTTCTTCTCCATTTTAATCACTTACTGCTGCTAGAGATTTTGTTGATGTTGCTTTGAGGGCTAGATAATATCAGTGACAAAGAGGGCATAAAATCTCCTTCTGAGTGATGGAGGTAGCAATTTTCAATTTCTCTGTTATTTTCTGATTCTCAGTCTATAGTGAACCCGGGAAAGCTTCCCTTCTCTGGTTTTTAATATTTCACAGCCTTAAGTCACCTTCTTACTTTCCAACAACTTGAAATGGCTACATATTTTCTTGTTTAATGAGACTTGATCAATAGGGTTCTTAAATGAAAACAGACGGGCACATTATTAAAATATTGATATAGGTGCCCTTTGATATTAAGGGAAATGTAATTTATACTCTATTTAACAATAGCTACTACTCATTGTGAAGAGGGAAGTGCCATTTTAATTGGATTCTTTCTTTTTTCCGACCCAAATTACATATTACAGTAGCAATCCAAATCTCAATTTATCTTCAGGAACTAAAGAAATGAAGACTAAAGTCTCCGCAGCATAGATTAAAATTTGCTTGTGTCAATTAAAATTGCCTCACAAGAATTAGACTAAAGCTAACAGCTAAAACTGGGAATTGCTTTTTCTCATCTCATCTCTCTCTCTTTTTTTTTTCTTTTTTTTAACAGGAGTGGAATCTTAATGCACAAATGCATCTAGGAAGTTGATCCTACAAAAGGATGTACAAACAATACATAGCAACAGTCTTCTTTAATCTGGAGCCATTCTGGATTCTAGTTAGCAATTCCGGAAGTTTGAATCTCAGTACATCTGGAGGAAAACTCAACAGAACTTTCCATTAGCTGGAAGGACATAGATGAAATCAGAAGCTCGCTGGTGTTTCTTCTAAGAAGGGTAAGCAACCAATTTCATGCTACTTTTTTGGCTGTTGGGACAAGCGTTATTTAATCTCTTTTGCACTAATTTTTTTCTGCTAGTACTGTTTCACTTACGAAAGATCGTACATTCTGCTCCAAGTGCCAAAATAATATTGTGCCCTTTGAGTTGGGGATAGGTATGTGAGGATATTTGTTTTTTTTCAGCTAGATATGATTGAGTAACTGAAATGCTTTGGTTGAAATGAAACGTCTAGTTGAAATTGAATGAACCCAATGCCATTCACAGTTCTTTGATAGGTTGTTTTTGAATACTTGCAGATCCATTTATATTATCAATTTGGGTAGATTTTATGAGAAACCTTTGGTCTTTTTTATGTTTGTATGCCCTAACGAATGGCCTCACACTTTGCATCACATGTTGCTTTTGGAAGGAAAGTACAATCTATGGTGAAACATCTTGATCTGAAGAGATGAAATTCCTTGATTTGGTCATGTTTATTGCCTGTAAATTAACAGAATACAAACCAGGAATGGTGAATTTCTACAGCTTTGTCTATAACCGGTCATCTTTGACCATCTTTGGAAACCTTTCCCAGCAGACCAAAAAAATATGGGCTAGAGTAGACCACAATGCTGAAATAATAAAAAAATATACAGGTAGTCACCCTACCTCCTTCATAGGTTATTATTCTGCATCTGATCAAGGGATCATGGGACCTCATTCTACCCCACACATTCAAACTCTTTGCTATTATTTCTTTTACAACCCATTTTCTTACATTAGATGCTGCATGGATTCTCTCCAAATGTGTGACAACCGTATTTCTTGGCATATTCTGGGAGTTCAAAACTACATGTCAGAATGTGTTTTTTTTTTCTTCTTCATATTTGCTCTAACATTTGAAAGGGAAATGACTGTGGAGATATACTTCCTGGTACATTATCTTTTGTAGCAAGACTCACCTAGCACCAGCTCCAATTAAATTTTGATATCTGGTGAATCATAAGAAGCTGATATCTTAATGCATCTCTTGACAGGCAGAGGACACAGTCAAATGTGACCTCTTTACAATTTCATTTTGATATATTTCTGGCCAACCCTTATGTGCATACACTTACTTCTTTTTGCACCTTGCCATCATCCCACTGTGAGGAGTGAACCAATGTCATAGTTTCATCTGCAATGTGAAATTATTTCTGATCTAAGTTAAGCATTGCAACAGGCCCTTCAAGAGTATGCATTGTTAATTGCTGGCATGTTTTAATATAAACTTTGACTTTTGATAAGGTTCCTCTTAGTAACATTGCTGACTTGTTTTCCTCATCTTCCAAAATATATACATGTCACAATCATTGCGTTCTTTTAAAAAAGTAAAAAAGTTTTTGCTTGGAGGACCAAGGCTATTAACCTGCTAGCAAACTATTTAGGAACTTTAGCAGGTGACCCATGAATTAACTTCAACCAGAGCTGATCCATTTTAACCACTTTGTCCATGCTTTTGCTTGATAGAGTCACTGTTGGGATCAGCAGTGAGCTAATACCAACTTTGACACTTACCAGAAGCAGCCAAACAGGCTGACCACAAATGCTTCAGTTATAGGAAGTGTTAGTCTAGCTGACCAATTGTGGATTTGTAACTGTGCTGAAGAATTTTGCCAGTGGGCCCATTACTGGAACAAGGAAAGGTAACGTAGCACTTTGCTTAAGCTATGGTCAAGAATGTCGGAGAAAAATCCAGAGGTAAACAATTCATCATTAGCATGCTTAAAATACACAGCCAGGGATGGAGAGCTTAGCTAATTAAGTGCCTATTACGGGATGTTAGCCTAAACTGTGCATCTCTTCAATAAATCAGGACAAGTCATGAAATAGCAGGAAATTCCATTCTTGATGGGCCACTTTCACAAATAGCAGAATGTCTTATTCTCAATTGATTTGTTGGGGTTACAATGCCAATAAACCCTGAGTAAATGGAACAAGAGGCAAATATTATATTGTGTGACCTTTGCACAATGACCATGATCTGCATGATAGTTTCTTCCAGATGCCTCCATAATTTAAAGACCATAGATATGGGATAAATCAATCCATGAGCCCTATTTTATGAAAAGAGTTTTCTCCAGTCTTTGAAAGATTCTTCAACTAGTTGAAAGGCAAAGGACTCTAAGAAGAGATGGCCTTGTATTGCCTCCCCAGGCATGACGACAGTATATTGAGTGGCAGGCATGCAGCCTTGTTCATGTTATAAAAAGATGTATAATTCTTGTGCTTAAATGAGAGCAACTATTAATATGCACTTCTATTTTTATATATTAGCATGTCAATTTTATTCAGATATGTGTACTTTTTTGTGGCCTATAATTATAATAATAATCATAATAAAACACAATCCTCCCATTTTGGGATGGGATACTATTACTGGCTGGGTTAATTGCAATCTAAACCAGGTTATTTGCAAATTTCGTAAGTGCATTCACCCAACACGCTAAGCCTGATTAGTTTTAACCTTGTTTAATTGGAGAAGAGGGACTTTGGGGTTTAGCATGCTTGGGAATCCAGGCCAATTGATTCGTTTCTAATTCAGTTTATTGTGCAAATCCAGAAGATGATTTAATTCAGTAAGCAGGCAAATGGCTGATCAGCAAATCCAGCTATAGACTGATTTTTTAAAAAATCCCAGAAGTGATCTGCAATAGTCCACCCAATCTCACCTTGTATTAGATGGCTTTCTTTTAGTGAATGACTCACAACAATCAGTATGGATTCCATTTGCAGCCCATTTGCTATCCAAAAGTTAAAAAGGCTACTGAAAATTCAGTGCATATGTGAAACGGTGAACTTGTCCCTCCAAGGCAATGTTATTTTCAGATCATGCAGTAGTAACTTTCAAGTACTCAAAAAGGTGTCACACAAAAGAAGATTAAGATGCATTCTTTATTATCTCAGAATGCAAAATTCACAATAATGCCCTTAAATGACTGGACAGAGAGATCCAGTTGACTGCTAGGAGGAAAATTAACAGTGCTAAGAACAGTTTGGCAATAGAATCAGCTACTCAAAAAATGGTGAGATCTTCTTTATTGGATGCTATCCAGTGATGGCTTAGGCAGACATCTGGCTGGGCTGCTTTAATTTGGATTCCTGCTCTAATTAGAGATTTGGTCTTGCTGTTTGCCTTCAACTCTATGATTCTATTCTGCTGCCCCATCCCAATTCAGTTCCTTGTAGGGTTTCAAACTGGACATATGGTAATAGCACTTCCTTGATGCACAACTGCATCAAAACTAAAAGAAACCTCCAATCTGCTTATTTATTTAAATGAGGGAGAGCAATATTTGAAAGATGAATAGAATATGTACTCCCTGCAAAAGACAAATGTATTCTGCAATTAAAATATACCTCTTATGAAAAAAAACCAGGGTGTAAATTAAGTACGTCAATGAATATGGAAATAGCCTCCAAAATGCTTGACCCCCCTGCACTGATGCGATTAAATTTCTCTGTTCCATGTCATTGACAGTGCAAGAGATCCCTCACTAGCTTGATTTGTTCTTGTAAGCTCAGTATCAAGCAACATCAATTATCACAGGCTCAGATTATTCCGTTATTGTACATTCAGCACAAGTAGCAGCAGCCTCAATTTTTTGGTCTTGGGCTGAGTTTGATGGTAATTGCATTTTAAGGAATTCAAAGCAAATTTGTCAGTGATGGAAAAACCATCTGCACAAATTGTAGACATGGAGAAAGTTATCGTGGGCACCCCACAGGCATCGCTGCTCAAACAAGGAGAAAGAGACAGCTAGGGACATACAATTATTCTATTTTGTTTCTGGCAGATTTCTTATTTTACCATCTGTATGTTCTATCTGGCTCCATTTCCACACCAATTTGTACACTTAGCTGGGGGAAAAAAAACCCCTACAAACCAGCTCCTAAACATTTTTACAAGCAATGATACATCCTACTAAAATGTGTTCCTACCAATGTGGTTGTTAAACCACCTCACACAATATCCAGAATGGTGTCTTTTAATGAGCGGATGAAATTTCTCTGCTTATTTGGGGAGATCCAAATCAGGTTGCAGTCAGCACAAACCGCAGAGGGGAAAGGTTGGTTTGTGTAGTTGCTGTTGATAATGAGAGAGACATTGCAACTCATTGCCAGAAAGACATGAGCAGAGTCACTAAATTAGATGTGATGAGAAAAAGCTACAGAGAAAGAGTCCATGTAGTCTATATACAGAAATATCCCCATAGTCCATATACTGAAATAGAAACAATCTATTCTGAAACAGAAGTGAGAAGTTGAATGATAGAAGATGAGCATGAAAAAGATGTCACAGGGGGGATAAATGCAATGTATGAGGGGGTCCCCCAACTCCCGGGTCGTGGTCTGTTTGGAACCGGGTAAACTTCCACAAGCACCCACCACTTGTACAAGTGGAACTACAGGTGCTTGCATGTTCACCTGCTGCAGGCATGGAACCATCCCCTGTCCCCCCCCCCATTGCCACTGCTGCCATCATTGATCCACAAAGCTGGAAAGATTGAGGACCACTGTAATATACTACCAGATTATGGTTATTGAAAGTGATGGCATGGCTTTTCTGAATTTCTCCTGGGGAAATTGGTACAATTACTTGGTATGGTGCAACACGCTCTAACTCAGAGGTCCCCAACCTTTTGGGCACCAAGGACTGGTTCCGTGAAGAGAAGTTTTTCCATGGACTGGAGGGTGCGTGGTTTTGTGTGCTGCCTGCATCCCATGGATGGGGCTTTGCTTGTTTGTATGGACTGGTTGCTGTCATGCCACGGACCGGGGGTTGGGGACCCCTGCTCTAACTGATGACATTAGAACCATTACACGGGGGGGGGGGACATTTCTGGGAGGAGTAACTTTTTCTTGGGGTTTAACCAAAGTATGGATTGTTAAAGAATCTACAAACTGCGGGAGAAGTGGTTATAGAAAGAAAAACCTTCACCTACATTCCTTCTTTGTAAATACATGCAAATACACCTGTCTCCACCAATCACTTCTTTGAGAAATAAAATACTGAAAGTGACCCTTTCATCAAACTGAATGAAAGCTAGTGGGGAAAAAATATAGGTGAATATAACTGCTTATTTTAAAAGGAAATGGATTTCTGTCCATTGCACAATTGAGCTGAACAATGGTGCCGCACAATGGTTTGATGGCCATTAAACTGCAAATGGGAATTACAACTTTGTGGAAAGTCTAGACCTGCTGGAGTGAGTAGCCATGGCAACTTCCATATGCAGAAACGCTGTTCTTCTTGATATCAACTCATGAATCACAAGGGATGGCTCTGTTTGAGATTGCAGGACTTCCGGTTGTCTCTCTTAGTGGACAAAGAATTCCAGTCTTTCTTTGTTTTTACCCAACCTTTCGATACAAAAGCTTTAACTTTTTTTTTCCTGCAACTTCAAGTTTTGCCCTTTGGCCAAAGGCATGCTGCAGAAGTCATCAAGGGCAGAGAAGTAGCCCAACTGCATTCAAATAGGAATATTACAATGAAAAGCTATAATGGAGAATCTGAATTCAAGCTATCAGTCATCTCCCTCCAATCCATCAGCCTGAGGTTAGAAACTGATGCAGTGACAAAAACTTCAGTTTTTTTTATGCTCGTCTGACTCCTCTGTGAGAAAAGATGGGTGAAGGACTTTTCAAGTGGAAGAAATAACCATTCTGCATTGCCCAAGTTTTCCATCCATTAGCTTGGATTGTGTAATCCTTTGAAGGAAGATTCCAAGCAACGTGAATGCTCTGCTTTTGCCCCATAGGATCATAACAGCCTGACACTTTAGTGCAAAATTTGACACCCTCAGAGCTAATTAGACCTGTCTGTATGCGTGTGTTTTTAGGAAGCACATTTCTAGCTGTGTTGGGTGACCATTGTTGGACAATGCCCGCTGAACCCAAGGAAGCCAAACCAACAGGGATCTTGCATTGCCCTATTTTAATCCTCCACAAGGCTAGTAAAGGCAGATTTTAAAAAAAAAACACTGAGAAGGAATGCATCCATGGCCAAAATTACATGATGTATATATAGGACAAAGTTTTATCTTTCTGGACATCGAGGGTGTCTGCAGAGGTTGGTCAGCAAGTCAAGAGATTAGCCATGACAGTACAATAAGAATTCTGGAGTTTTTTTTATCTTTGTCTCTTGTGCAATACCCATTGAAATAGATGGAGCTTCAATCCTATTGTCATAGATGCCATCCTGACTTTTTAACCATACCCCGGAAAACCCCTACTTGGCATACCATTTAGATAAGTGCTGTACATTTCCACTGCATGGAATAACAATAGCAACAATGGTATTAGCATTTGACATTTACATTTAATAAAGCAGGTGTCAGGTGCAAAACATCAGGACCACATGTTAAGCTCCAACTAAGCTGATTTATTGCTCATGCCCATACACAAGAACCTAGTTGACTAACTGTCTGCACTGAATTGGTGCTAGATAAGAGTTAATAGAATTCAAGGGGCGGTGCGGTTAGATTTAAACCATTTGTGGGAATGTAAAGATTCTAGGCTGATTACTCTCTTGTCTCCACCCCCAGGCTCTGCCTGTCCTTCTACATCAAGCAGTCTCTGAGTTAAGAAAAAAGTTTCATTCTTTACTCTGCCTTTAAGTCAGATTTGTACGTAAGTCAGAACTCCTCCTTGCAAACAGATTGCCTATTGCTAAAAATGGTGGATGGCATTGTCCTTCGTAGAACTGAAAAACCACTGAAGTTGTGCAGTCCTTTTAAGAACTGCTGAAAACTATTGAAAATAGGCTGTATTTTAAAAAACGCACAACTTCAGCAGTTCCTGAAAGTGTTGTGCAGCTTCAGCAATTTGTCAGCTTGAGGAAGGAGGTTGCCATCTGCCATTTTTAAAACAACAGGCAGCCCATTGATACCCAGGGGTTGTCTTTAAGTTGAATGTTCTTAACCCGAAGGCTGCCAGTAACATTTTATTAGTGTGTGTTCACCCGGCTCTACTTAAACGCCAGTGATCTGAATATAATTAAAAATGTCCCATCTATAAGGTTTTCCCCATAATATAAACAAAGGAGGGAATTATTATCTCCACTTAAACACCAGTGATCTGAATATAATTAAAAATGTCCCATCTATAAGGTTTTCCCCATAATATAAACAAAGGAGGGAATTCTTATCTCCTTTCTTTGAAAAAAATAAAAAAGAAA
>NW_015388824.1:59129-72796 GCF_001527695.2 Protobothrops mucrosquamatus
CTGGAAGGAACCTCAAGGATAATCTACCTTTTTCTAATCTTTTCTATTTCTCAGTCTTCCAAAGCACCAGGTAGCTTAGGAAGTGTCAGTCAGGTCCCAATGCTGAGATTCAGATGGCCACGTAATCTCTAAAAGTGGGCCATTATAATTTGAATTGGGCTAGTAATACCATTTTGCAGTAATCCATGCCTGTTCAATGTTTTGCAAAAGACAAGATTAGTAATATCTGTACCAAAAAGGACACACTATATTACAACAACATGTCAATCAATTTTCTAATCTGCAGATAAATTCAGAGGAAGGGGATTCTGGGAGCTTTCCTCAATGATTCAAGGATGTATCTGTCTGCCAGATAGATTTGCAGATGGATACTCCAGTCAGATTGAAACTCCTGCAAAAATCTAGTCCTCTTCCTACCTTTTTGAAAATCAATCCACTATCAAGCTTCAGCTTCCTCACATTAAATTGTCTGTTCTTTCTAAACTCCTGGATTTTACATAACCAGGGAGATCCATGGAGGGGATTGGGAGAAGTATGGGAAAAATGATTCCTCCCAAGGGAATAACTAATGATTAGAATACTGGAGGCTAAAATGTATAAAGAACTGTTGTTGGAATTAGGTAGAGAAATGTCTAGAGAAAAGAAGGACTAGGGGTGACATGATAGTAATGTCCCAATATTTTAGGGATTGCCGTAAAAAAGAGGAAGTCAACCTATTCTCCAGAGCACCAGAAGGCAAGACAAGAAGCAATGGATGGAAACTAATCAAGGAGAGAAGGAACCTAGAATTAAAGATAAATTTTTTGAGAGTTAGAACAATTAATCAGTGGAATGACTTGTCTCCAGAAGTTGTAGGTGCTCCAACACTGGAGGTTTTTAAGAAGAGACTGGACAGCCATTTGTCTGAAATGGTATAGGGTCTCCTGCCTGAGCAGGGGGTTGGAATAGATGACCTCCAAGATCCCTTTCAACTCTGTTATTCTGTGAAGGAACCAGCCTCACTCATTTTCAAGAAGGCTTTTGGCTTCCCCAGAAACCCCAAGAGTCATTCTTAGGGGAAATAAAATAAAATAAAATAAAATGGTAGATAGCTTCATTCCAATGCTTTGTTCATAAGTGTCCTTCCCCTGCACATTTCTGGCTTCAGATCTGAAGTGCTGCAGATCCCTTCTCTCTGTTGTTGTTGTTGTTGTTGTTGTTGTTGTTGTTGTTGTTGTTGTTGTTGTTGTTGTTGTTGTTGTTGTTGTTCTTCTTCTTCTTCTTCTTCTTCTTCTTCTTCTTCTTCTTCTTCTTCTTCTTCTTCTTCTTCTTCTCCTTCTCCTTCTCCCCCTCCCTCTCCTTCTCCTTCTCCTTCTTCTTCTCCACCTCCACCTCCACCTCCACCTCCACCTCCACCTCCACCTGTAGAGCTCTTGCACCTTTTTTACAATGTACTTTCTCTTGCTGGACTGTTATATTTCTTTTCCTCTTTTTTGGACCATCCACACTTTCTGAAGGAAAAATGTCTCCCTTTGTTCAACTGCCATCCTCTATTTGCCGGTGGCTACAGAGCTTCCAAAACACGAGTCACCTCTGTTCTTCTCCTACTCCCTCCCACATCTGTGTCAAGGTTGCAGCTTTATCGACAACTTTGCTCAGATGTGAGGGAAACGAGGCAACCCAGAAACCTGCAATTTTTGCTAAGCAGCCTGCTCTTCCACACACTGCTTACCGTAATCTTCTTGGTCTTACTAAAAAAAAAAAAAAGCACCATTTTTTTTTAAAGTACCCTCAGAATCAACTGGCACTAATAAAACAAAGTCATTTGATCCAAATGACACGAGGCTGAGAGAATTTATACCGGCTTTGCTTTTATCATGGCTGTGTCAGCCTGTGATATATTGCATCTTCTGCCAATAATTATCCCGCCTTGCCATGCCAGGAGTGTGGCATTCCACATCTTAAAAATCCCAGTTTGCTGCCAATGTTGAAGAACTTGTAACTAATTAAATTCAAGTATTATTGGCCTGGCCCACTTAAAGACACTTAATAATGCCATCGCTTTAATGACTCCAGTCACATGCAGACATGACTGGGATAATAATAACATAAATAATAAAGTTCTACTTCAGACCTTGTCCTCCAGACACAGGCCATATTAAGTTGAGAATTTAGCTCATCATCCTGAATCCTCTAGGCAGCAGCAGATACTTAGAGCCCTGTTGGGAACGGAAGAGTGCTATAAAATTTATTGTGCTGGTTCCTTTTCAAGGAACACAAAAATAATTTTTATAAAGCAACAGGATTGTAAACCCTGGATGGCCCATATTCTCGAAATGAATATTGGTTTTTTTTAAAGAAAGAAAATGGAACAAAATAGAATAATGCTTATTCTGATATGTACATAGTACTAAAACTTTCATTGTGTTTATCTGTTTGTACGGATAGCCCAAACTGTGTGTTTTACTGCAGTAAGTTTTGAATCAAGATGCCTAAAATCTGCTAATTTAAAGTACTTGGCCCCTCTGACTCCCATGATATTCAGACCATTTTTATTCACAAAGTTGTGGCTATCGCAGTGTCCTGGCCATCACTTGATCATGATTTCTGATGCCAGTTTCCTACGAGCAAAATCATTGGGGAAGTCGGCAGGAAGTCAGAAATCAGTGCTGCTCCCCTGCTTTTTTGCCCCTATGTAATCATTCCATTTCTCTGTTTAAGTAAGTAAATATTGACAATGTTGAAGTTCATTTGCTACCCTAATTGTTTTTCTATTTGTGGTGTCCTTGGTGCTCTCTGAGCTTGGTTGTTGTCTTGCAGAGGTGTCATTACCAAACTAAGCAACATTATGAGTGATGACCTTTTTTCTATTCTTATATTTATAATATACACATCAAGCACCAGGGAGATCAGCCAATGCAGGCAGTTCAAAGGAGCATAAAGATTTATTGCAAGCTTAAATTCTACAAGAATCTGCACTACTAATGGTCAAAGCAAATTGGTGGTAGATAAGAGTCAACGGAATTCAAGGCGGGCTGGGCTCAGATCTCTTGTGGGCACAAAGGGACTCCTGGCTGATGATGCGCTGACCCCTCTCTCAGGCTCAGCCTGGTCATCTCCTACAATATACTCTTCTTAGATGATCATGGGGCAATCCAGCTTTGGGGTGAAATAAATATGGTCAGTCTAAAATGTAATGTTCATTCTGGTCACATCAGATGGCACTTCTTTTCTCTCAAAGGATGACCCAACAAGTCACAGAATTGTCTATTTTCTTAGATCTTCCTACCCTGCTGGGCAGTCTATTTAGTGATTGCCAGGCCAAGACTGTTCTTGACCAGACAAAAGTCAGTCATGTGGTTGTGCCCAGTTGCCTGGTAGCTTTCCATAGTTCCAGAGAGGGCTGTGGCAACTGGTTGTTAGGAGGGGAGGAAGTGTGGTGGAAGCTGTTCTTCAATCTCAGTCTCAACCTTGAAGTTTGATGTCCGTAAAATAGTGTGTTTCTGTAGACTTTGCTTTAATCTACTCTTTCTGTACAGCACTTTCCCGACAAAACTTTGGAGGGGGGATATCAGCTAGATAATGCACTTTTTGTGTTGGGATTGGTTTTAGACAGCCCGTAACTGTCTCACTACTGCTCCCCATATCAAGGTGGTATGAAGCCATTTTTAGTAATCACTGGATTTGGTCATTCAATTAGTTATGACTCCGTTTAACCATTGTATCATCCATCTATATTTTACCCTTTGATTAATGGGCATATCATGAGAAACTTTGTTGAATGCCTTGCTGAGGTCAAGGTACCCTCTGTCCATTCGTGCCATTTCTCCAATTTATTAAGCTAGTAATTCTGTCAAGAAAGAAGCTAAGGTTAGCTTGGGATGGCTTTTGTGCGTGTCTGTTTGTGTGTGTGTGTGTGTGTGTGTGAGAGAGAGAGAGAGAGAGAGAGAGAGAGAGAGAGAGAGAGAGAGAGAGAGAGAGAGAGAGAGACCAATGTTGGCTCTTGTTTATTGTGCACCCCTATCCAAGTGCTCACAAATACTGTATATGTAATGTGCTCAAGGACCTTGTCCAATATAGATGTCAAGATGACAGGTCTGTAATTTTCCAGATCCTCTTTCTTACCTTTTCTTTTCTTTTTTTAAAGATAGGGACATTTGCTTTCCAACAGCTCTCAGCAGCATCAGAGCAGATCACAGGAGCTCTCAAAGATTATACTTAATATAGTTTTTGATCACCTCTGCTAGTTGCTTCAATAACCTAGAACAAATTAATCTGGCCTCGGAGATCTGAATTTATTTAAACTAACTAAATATTCTCTCCTTGTCTACACTGAGCTGCGTCTCCTTTTTTTTCCTCTCTAGTAGCTCAGTGGTAGCCAACTAACTCTTAATTTCCCTACAGCAAGAAAGTAGGCATAAATAGAACATGGGTGACATAAACCAAAATGCTCCAAAGCATAAGCGAAACTGCAGATTGCAAAAATTAATAAAGAAGGCTAACTGTAGTTGTAACTGCAGTAGTTGTACCTCAGTTATAAGAGCCAAAGAAACTTGAGCTTAAAACAAGTGTTACACAGCTTATGGTCACTCACTCACTACACAAAGGCCAAGTCAACAGCTAGGCTCAGAGCACTTTCCATCAGAAACTGAGGCACATCCAGTTCTTTAGAATACGTGGTGACCTAGAGAATTCAAAATAATAGCAAAACTTTATGTCAACGCTGCTAACATCAGATGTTCTCGCTTTGACAATATATGAAGTTGCAGCCATTTTCTCTTTAACCTGTGTGTTACTTCTAGAGTTAGAATTAGCTGTCAAATACATGGAAATGCCATCATTCTTTCAAACCATTCAAGTGTCTTTATTTAAAGTTTGAAGCAAAGCATGCCTCATTGAGGACATGGTTGAAAGGCATCCCAACACTTAATTGGCTGGTTTGGGTCTCCATCTTCTCCTGATGTCCTTTTATTTTCACGTAGAAAAAAAACAAAACCCCAGCTTGCTCAGAAGTGTTTTATCTGCTCTCATTCCATATTCTACATCAAAGGCAAGCCATTCTCTGCCTTGGCATTGAAGGCAAGTTAAGTAGTAGTCACCTGCAAAGCCCACCCCAGCAGTTAGTGCTTTTGATATTGCTTGGGTCATCAGCAGCAAGAGAAAAGAGTTTACAGTCTATTTTTTAATTAAAGCCATCTCTTCCTTTTTGGCCTTTTGCTGTTAGTTATGCATGGAAGTTTTTTATGGGAGGAATTAAGCTAGAACTCGGGATTCTTATCTACCTAAACAATCCTCGCCAGAAAAATCATTGCACTAGGTTGTTTTGGGGCTTTCTCAACTCAACAGACTAATTTCAAGATTTAAGGAACATGAATGTACAAATCTGCTTATCTCCAGTGCTCTATCTCTCTTCAGTATGGCAGGTGAACTACTGCCATAGTTGAAAATGCTAGTGTTACCATTTGGACTTTTTGTGTGGAGAACAAGCATCTACTGCTGAAGAACGGCTGGTCCCCAAATATTGTTGGCACTGCTGTAATCACGGAGGATTGATACAAATCCTATGGATATGGAATAGCATTATCGTTTCCAAGGTATTTTCCAAAGAAGAGTATTTCACAATCCTATCACCCTACAAGTTCTGGGGATCAGATATGAAAGCTTTATATTTCCGCTGAACTTTGAACATGTCGTGGTTACCGTCTCTGATTGCCAACATCATCCTAGGATGTCTTTCTCCTTGACCCTGGCATTCATTGGCAAGCTGACTGCTAAGTCTTTGGTAGACTTTCATTTCTCCAAACAAGCAATCTCAAGGGTTGTTCTTGGACTCATTGTTTCTCACTAGCTTTTCCCCAACCATAAATCTCTTCTTTACAACAATTTCTCCTTCAAAAGAACTACCATGAGCTTATTATCAGATAGCAATGCTGGCAGAGTTATAGTTCTGACACACCTGAAGGGCACCAGCTGGAAAAGGCTGCAGAAATGCTTTTTCACAGATCCGTGTAAATATCTCCTGACATTGGGTATGCTGCAATGTTGGAGAATGGTATAGATCTGCCTTTACTTCGTTTTAATTCGGACATACTTAATTTTCACTTTACAAATCAATATGTATATACAAGCACTCTTCTGATTCTTCAGTGGATGTACTTCATCAAAAATTGTGCATGCTCGCAGACACACACACACACACACACACACACACACACACACACACAAGTATATATATTTGTGGAAGCAAAGTGATTAACTTGTCTGCCTTTCTCAGAAGTAGACATGAAACCAACCCCCAAATGAGTCAAATTCTGGTGACTGGAGGAAAAAATCCATGAAGTTCTCGCAGCAGTGGTTCAAAGAAAAAATGCCTTTGCCTCCTCCCCCCATGATCTTGTTATGATTTCCTTGTTTAGTCTACAGCACGCTGGCTGGGGAATTCTGGGAGTTGAAGTCCACACATCTTAAAGTTGTTGAGGTTGAGAAACACTGGTCTGCAGCCTCAGTCTCTCATCCATGTACTAAGCCAGTACATGACCATGGTGGTGCAGTGGTTAGAATGCAGTACACCAGGCTAACTCACAGCTCACTCCAAGAGTTCGATCCTGACCATCTCAAGGTTGACTCAGCCTTCCATCCTTCTGAGGTTGGTAAACTGAGGACCCAGATTGTTGGGGGGCAACATGCCGACTCTGTAAACTGCTTAGAGAGGGCTGTAAAGCACTATATAAGTGGTATATAAGTCTAAGTGTTATTGCTGTCTTACAGAAACCACCAATTGCTGGAACAGCAAAGCCATTTTCTCCCTGCACATATGTTGTTTCTCAATTTAACTCCTTCTCACAAAGAAGGAAAGATCCTTAGCAGGACAAGATGGGATAATCTCACCTGAACTATGCCAAAATGACTCTCACAATAAGTAGATCTGACCCTGCTTAGCTGATTCTAATCAGTCAAGATTTGCCAGGTGCTACCTTTTACTCCTCCCCTAATGCAAGTCTCATTATTTCCAGGAATTATGTCTTGGAGAAGAATTTGGGTGGGGCCAGTGGTGGGATTCAGCCAGTTCGCACCAGTTTGGCAGAACTGGTAGCTAATTTTTTGTTGCCCAGGCCCAGAATGGACTTCCGGAAGCAGCATCCACACAGAGAACCGGTTGTTCACATATTGGAATCCCACCACTGTACTGGATGAGCCTGCAAGTGCTTTGACAGAAAGGAGATTGAGAAGCTTGGGGGGAGCTTACCTGCAAGAAACGTGAGCAGTGACAAAAGGAGAAGCAGAACACGGAGGGGAGCGACATGGGTGAGCAGCCCAGAGGAGGAAATCCACCCAGGTTGAAGAAGCAGCGAGCAAGGGAATAGATTACCAAGTTATTAAATTAAAGGCGTTAGGAGGCTCCTGGTGGGAAGAGGTGCAAAGAAAGGAATGCGTTATAGATGGGCTTATCTGTTCCAGCGATTCACTGGCACTGTCTAGCTCCATTAAGCCCTTGTCTTACATTGCCTTCAAAACTCAGACAGAATTGGTCCAGCTTGATGACAGCCTGTTTATCTCATCTTGGATGACCTTTAGCAGAGGAGGCTGCAGAAAAGAGACAAGGTAAATGTTTAGACAAAGCCCAGCTGTCCCTTTTAATCACACTTAAAGGTGTTCTCCAGAGCAGATGCTTGGGAAAAGAAGCTGCTCTGTGGTTTTGTGGACATAAATTTCTCTTTTTAGTCTGATGTGACTGTTCTTTAAGTACTAGGCTGCTACCTGTTTGTTTGTTTATTTAGAGAATTTATATGGCCGCCTGCTCACTTTCAGTGAGTCTAGATCAGGGGTCCCCAACCTTGGCAATTTTAAGACTTGTGGACTTTAACTCCCAGAATTCCTCAGCTGGCTGTGGAATTCTGAAAATTGAAGTCCAGAAGTCTTATAGTTGCCAAGGTTGGAGACCCCTGATCTAGATGGCTTACAAAAAAAGGATAATGAAAAAAACAGACTTGCATTTTTCCTATCCTGCTCTATGGAGTAGAGAGTCGGTCTCTGACAGAAGGCCACCTGAAGAGACTAGAAGCATTTGAAATGTGGATTTACAGGCGGCTGTTACGTAGAAGCTGGGTTGACAAGATCAGAAAGGAGGAGGTGATAAGCCGCCTGGGAAAGCCCAGGGAAATCATCAAAACAATTAAAAAACGAAAATTAGAATATTTCGGACATGTGATGCGACACCCAGAAAAATACGGCATACTCCGTTTAACCCTCCAGGGAAAGATTGAAGGCAAACGAGGTCCAGGCAGAAGAAGAACATCGTGGCTTCAAAATCGAAGGGGCTGGTTTGGACAAAACTCAGCAGCACTTTTTCGTGTGGCTGCTGATAAAAACAGGATCGCCAACATGATCGCCAACGTCCGATAATGGATATGGCACAACAAGAAGAAGAAGTATAAAACTTCAAATAAAGTGCAGTGTGTATGTGGACTTCTTTGTGCAGTGTGTATGTGGACACCTCCTTCCTACTTCTACTAGCTGAAAAGCCATCTGGGCCTTTTTGTAGATCCTGAGGTTTAAAAACAGCTCCTGTGTTCCTCAGAGTTTTTTTTTTCTTTACAGCCACAAGGACTAGAAACCATAGTACATAAAGGCAAATCTTTCCAAAATCCTGTGTACAAACAGCCAAGTATGTTTGCTCTTTGGAATTGTGTAGGAAATTATTAAAAGTGCAAACCGCACTGCAAAATGTGAAAAAACAGCCATAAAAAATAAGGAACATTTCCTGCACATCAGTGTTTTCCAATCTTAGCACCTTTAAGATGAATGGACTTCAGCTCCCATAGCTGGCTGGGGAATTCTGGGAGTTGAAGTCCACTCATCTTAAAGGTGCTAAGTGCCTTCCAGCAATATTAAAGGAAGTTTTAAAGCAGCCAAATCTTTTGTTCAGGCTTCCATGGAAGACTGCAAGAAATAAAGGAGGTCTTAATCATTAACAGGAAGATGATGGATGCACAAACTTGCCAAAGCACTTCTTCAAAAATTATTTTTGGGATATACCAAACCAATCGTAGAACTTCAGGGGGGAAAAATCGTAGCACCCAAGCAGCAGCAGACCTCAAAGCAAAATCAACCTCACCACAGTCATTACCACCAGCAAAACAATGTAAGAGAAAGCAGCAAATGGAATAAAGAGGAATGTGTGTAATGAAATAAATCTGGCTGTAATGATTGCATAATGGACCAAACATGATTTTAATGAATTAATGCCAACCTAAATGAGGTATTTAATAAAAAGTGCAATTATAACACAGCAACATTTTTTTTCTGCTCCAGAGGAGCATCTTCCATTCTCAGGATCAGGCAGAGAAGTATTTCTCAAGCTGTGATTGAGAGCAAAGAAGATTTGGAAGAGACATTACATGCCATAGGGATCATCTAATAATAATAATAAACCCTTTATTATCGAAATATAACATGTATACAGTGAAATTGGCTGAGCCTCCCTCTGTGCCACCCTTCATCACAAACTCGCGGTGACTACAAACCCCCAACTTATTTCACCCTGTGAACTAATTGCACATCACACCGGCCTCACGAGTCTGTCATGCATAAAGTTATAAAGTTATGTCCCATTCAGAAGGCTGACAGCCCATGGATAAAAGCTGTTCTTTAGCCTGTTGGTACAGCTGGCTATGTTTCTGTATCTCCTACCCAATGGTAGGAGAGTAAAGAGGTACCAACCAGGGTGTGAGTCATCCCTGAGAATTTTCCTCACTCTGCCAAGGCAACGGGCCCTGGCAATGTCATCCAGTGGAGTCAGGGAACAGCCCACGATGCCTTGTGCCGTGCTCACCACCCTCTGCAATACCTGTGGACAAACTGACCTGTAATCCAAATTCAAGCAAGCTGCAAACGTGTAATTAAATCGAAACTAGCAGTGCTGAGCTTCCGTGACAAATGAAGCTGCCAAATTTAATGGCCTTATTGAAGCATTTTATGTTAAGGTGGCCATTGTGGGTAATAATGTCGGACCACAAACTAAAGTAAGGCTAGAAACTTGCCATTACCTTTCACTCCAAAGTTTCAGGTATCCATAAGATGGAGAATGATTTCAAGGAGACATCAAGAATCAGACATGACTGAAGCAGCCTCTAAGCCTAAAAACAGCAGCAAATAAAAAAATAAACCAAATGAGATGTGTTTTAGTAATATTTGTCACGAACACGATCATCTTCATCCTCATTTGGGTAAATGTGTGTTCAATATGGGCACAAGGATGCTGTTTCTGTATGCAGCATCTTGGCACAACTTAAACCTCTAAATAGAAATGATCCTTGGCTCCAGCGGTTGAAAAAAGTATAGTTTTGTTAGAAGTCAAGTGTATTGCAGTAATGCAAAGTCAGAACTGAGAATCATATGCCAAAATTACTAAGTTCAACCTTCCTCCCTTTAGTTGGCTCTCATTGCCCACCCTTGTGTGTCCAATCAAGTTGAGACAAGATGTTTTCATAACGGTCAGTCCAAGCGTAGTGTCATGTGTCTGAGTAACAAAACACTTAAAAGGACTTTCAGGCATGTTTTCTCCTAAAAGCATTTATTAATGTTACAGATATGTCAGCACAGCATGGTGGAATGCTTAGATCTGCTTCTCTTCCGTTATGCCTAATATTCCAAACCTTTTCCACTCCCTTATTGTAAGGTCATGGTTCACATCTTCCAATCAACTTGGAAGATGTGATTTACTTCCGGTTTCTTTCTCCCGGGCTATCCCTATGCTCCTCCCTCTTTCCCAGTTGCTGGTTTAACTATATATATACCAGACAGTTCTGCACATTGTCAAAGCAAGAATATACAGTATTTGCAGCGTTGACACGTAGTTTGCTATGCAACTCTCTTGTTCTTCCAGTTGGGTGACCTTGAGGCAGTGTCTCAAGGAGATACAACAGTTACTTTCATTTCTCTGAGTATCCCACCCCCCCTTCATTCCCCCCTCCCAACATTCATGGCAGACTGTCACCACATAGCAGCAAAGCACAAGCATCATAAGGTAGTAGCTGACACAGTGTCTCTCAACCTTGACAGGTTTTAAGATTGCTATTGAATTAATGAGAACCATTGACTGTAGTGCTATCAAAGTTAAATTACATGGTCCTAGAAAATTGCCAAAGAAGTTCAATACAGTCACATTAATTTTAGAGAGGGGAAAAATCTAAAAACATGGGTGTTTGATAAACAGGAAGTTTACAGAGAAAATCAAGAGGGACAAATCTCTCCAGAACTTTTAGGTGTTCTTCAAATCATACAAATGGAATTTTATCTGGGACATTATGGAGCCAGATGACCTGCTGCTGTTGTGTGTTTTTTTGTTTTGTTCTGGGGTACCACCATAGTTATGTTTTCACTTGTAATTCAATTATATTTTAATATGTTTATTAAACTATATGGACATACTGTGTGGACATATTATATTTATTAAACAATATGGACATACAACACAGTGCTGCAGAAAAGGATACTTTTGGTCTTGATTAGTTTCTTTTAGGACCTAAGATAGTAGTTCTCAATCTGTGGTTCACAGACCCCTGGGGTTCTTCAAATCTTCACAGGGGATGAAGGTTTGAAGAACCTTGAGTTAAGCTTGAGTTAAGTCTTGGGGGCCCATGGCCACAAAAGGCATTTAAGGGGGGTCCGTGGTAAAGAAAAGGTTGGGAACTGCTGACCTAGGGCATTATACAAATCCAGTCCATACTTTATTGCATTGCACAGTCCCTGCTGATAAGTTAATTCAGTGACCAAGTTAATCATGCTGTGTGAATGTAGCCATCATGACCCTCTTTTCCAAATCAGATTACAAGTAAAGGTTAAAGCTCTGGCTTGTTTAGTTTATTGTTTGCATATGAGCCTGCAGAATTTTCCATTGCACAGCCTATGTGAGGAAGATTATTTATAACTGTATCGTTTTCCCCCCATTTTTATGGTCTGTAAAATACTTCCAACCACATTTGGAGCTGCAACAACAGAAAAGCATTGTTATTGCCTCTGTGAGACATGTCACAATTTCCCCTTTCACCAACCAAGGCCAGGTCACAATTGCTCTGCACTGATAGCGCACCCTGGGTGGCAGTTGCTACAAAAGATAGAAATACTTTGGTTCAGTTCCAGGAGAAACGCTTAATAGTCTTGCACGATTTGGGGAAGCAGAAGGCAGAAGGTCACTGTTATCCCCAGAGCTACAGAAAGTAATCTGAACATGCAGGATTTGAAGAAAGCTGTTTATTAGCACTGTCAAAAAGTCACATCCTGTTCACCTACTTCATTCATACCTTTTTAGCGGTAATATGATGAATGCTCCTCTACTTGAAAAAAAAGGGTCTTGAATACGGAGGCTTGGAAAAGAAGGGAGACCTCTGTTCTATATCCATATGTTCTATGATGCACTGTCAGAGCTACAATCTGGAGAAAAGTTTGAGAATCTGAAGAGGAGAAACAGGATCCTTGAAAGTAGACATGGCCTTCAAAAGATGTTTCTCACTGGAAAGAAACGGTGCAACAGTAACCCTACAGTCCATTTTTTTCACTGTCTCTGTGGCTTGAGTAGGTCATTCTCCTCTCTGCTCCTCTCTGACTTGGAAAGACTCAGAAGATGCAAGAGTCTTGATCGTTTCCTGCTCTTCTTGAGGGATAGGTTAAAACAGTTGGAAACTGGTCAAGGAGAGAAGCAACCTGGAATTAAGGAGAAACTTCCTGACAGTGAGGACAATCAACCAGTGGAACAGCTTTACCCCCAGAAATTGTGGGCGCTCCATCACTGGAAATTTTTAAGAATAGACTAGACAATCACCTGTCTGAGATGGTATAGGTTCTCCTGCTTGAGCAGGGAGCTGGACTAGAAGACCTCCAAGGTCCCTTCCAGCTCTACTCTACTCTACTCTACTCTACTCTACTCTACTCTACTCTACTCTACTCTACTCTACTCTACTCTACTCTACTCTACTCTATTCACATCAGCAGTTTCCTGCTGAGTCTTGAATCTGAAAGCAAGTGGCTTAACTCCAAACCATTGCTGGAAGAACTTATAAATCTGTTGCTTTTTAAGGCCCTGTATTAAAAAAATAAAAATAAAAATTTGAGGTCTAATAGCAGATTTGCTGGTGCTGTTCAATGTACTGGTTCTCAACTTTCTACTGTTTTCCCCTCTCCAAATTATCTCTTCTGACTCAATTGGAAAACAAAACAAAACAAAGCAAAACAAGAATGCATGCTACTCGTGACATTTTGGGTTGTGCATGCAGGAAAGGAGAGCATTAGTGGCGTGAGAGGCAGGAATTAAGTACCAGTAGCTCTCGTTTCTAGATTTTTTAAAAAAATATATTTATGCACTCTGATTTTCATCTGTTCATTCACATTTCAAATAGAAGGGACATCAATCAGAATCTGAAGAAAAGAATCCAAAACAAATACCAGAGTTTACACAAAATTAAGAAGTGGTACTCAGGGGCTATGTTTCATGCAACACATTTGACCAGTTCCATTCCAGAAGCTTCTTTCTGTCAGTGTTGATTTAGGACAAAGCCAGAAAGTGGATTAATTCTTTGGTGCATAACTTGTTAAATAAATGCTACTATTATTTCCAATAAAACAATTGAAAAATGGGGACTCACAAAGCCATTGTGACCAATATATGCTGCAGATGCCATGACCTGGGCCTT